>NC_090738.1:5471014-5593514 GCF_036898095.1 Palaemon carinicauda | reverse complement strand
ATATGAAATCTTGATCTGAAATGTTTTAATGAAATTACGATGTTGTAAAAATTTTTAAAGTATTCCAGATGACTGAAGCAGCTTTTAAATAATTTTCATTGAAGAACTATAGGCGCACTCGGTAGAAAACATACCTTCACCACTCCAAGCAGTCTTATTTTTCTCTTACTTCACTGCGTAATTGTATATCGATGTATTTTCTTCAAAATGTAATGCATTTGTCCTTGGGTCGTACCCCACATATCCACTAAGTTTCGTTGAAATTAGTTCTGTAGTTTTTGCGTAATGTTATTCAATAACAAAAAATAAACTAACAAAATATTTGCCGTTTTCATAACATTGTGATTATTTTCAAAGTACTGCTGCGTACTTGTACTTTATCCAAAATATTACAGATTCATCCTTGGGTGAATACATATCCTTCGGAAAATCCTCGATTTTCATTGAAAAATTAAGGTTATTGGATGTAGAAGTGTTGGCTCCTAATGAAAATCTGAGTACTCATTTCTCATCACGAGAAAGTTCATCAATAATTTAAACATTAATTTGGATATAATATTTGTTGTTCGGTCATAAGCTCCACCTCTACAATGCACTTGGTTTTGGGAATTGTAAGATATGATACATCATTTTCCCCAAAAAAGGGTAAAACACGTTCGTAGTAGTAGGGTATTTATATCATGATGCAATGATATTCTAAACTAGAATTAATAGAAAGTAAAAACTATTGACTATTTTGATTTGTAATTTCTAAGAAAAGTTAGGAATAATAAAAAAATATCTAATGCATACACACACACACACACACACACACACACACACACACACATATATATATATATATATATATATATATATATATATATATTGATAGATAGATATAATGAGAATGACAGATACTAGATGGACATTAAGAATAACAGAGTGGGTCCGTATAAATTGCAAACGAAGCAGGGGAAGGATGAAAAGACGATGGATTGTCCAACTAGGAATATTTGCGGGCATATACTGGCATAAAAATGCTATAAACTGACGCGTGTGGAAAAACATGTCTGAAAACTTTGTCCTGTAGTGATATATATATATGATATATATATATATATATATATATATATATATATATATATATATATATATACAGTATATATTGTATTTCCCCCATTTAGACGTGTTTTTCATATTCATATAAGCTGTATATTCTACTCCTTCTAATATCTGAATTCTCTCTACCTCGGGATCAGAGACCTAAGTGGGAATCGAACCCAGGCCCAAGAAACTGAGGTTCCATTGACAAGCAATGAACCCGGGCACAAAGAACCTCAGTTTCTTGGGCCCGGGTTCGATTCCCCGGCTAACCAGAAGCTATTATCTTATGAGTTGTTTCCCCCTTTGGTCTCTGATCCCGAGGTAGAGAGAAGTCAGATATTAGAAGGAGTAGAATATATAGCTTATATGAATATGAAAAACACGTCTAAATGGGAGAAATTCAACATATACTGTGTGTATATATATATATATATATATATATATATATATATATATATATATATATATATATATCATACGTTGCTAGGCCACTGCAGGACAAAGTTCTCAGACATGTTTTACCACACGCGTCAGTTTATAGCATTTTTATGCCAGTATATGCCCGCAAATATTCCTAGTTCGACAATCCATCGTCTTTTCATCCTTCCCCCGCTTCGTTTGCTATTTCTACGGGCCCACTCTGTTATTCTTAATGTCCATTTGTTATCTGTCATTCTCATTATATCTATCTATCTATCTATCTATCTATATATATATACATATATATATATATATATATATATATATATATATATGTATATATATATATGTAATCAATGGAATATGTGGAATATGTTAGTTTGAAAGATTTAAGATGCTTATTGTCGTTTGAATTCACAATGGAAAAATAAATTCAAACCGAAAATTCAATGAAGGCCGTGGTAGGTTAGGGACACACGCAAATGCCGAGCAGTATTAAAGCTAATTTGTAATTGCCTTTGTGTATGCGTTCAAGTAAGGATTGACTTTTATATTTGTGTATGCACTGTAAAGTAAAGTACTGTATTATGATTGAATAACCTTTTGTATACTGGAGGAATCGTTAAGTATGCAATAATATTTTGTGTTGTGACAAGGGTGAAACTTATTCAACAAAAAATTCGTCCTTTGTGCAGCTTTTGACATTATTTTATTGTTTACTTGAAATAGTCTGGAGAAGGATGCTGTTGTGCGGCTGTGTTCATGACACTTGCAACTTGTAATCTGCATATTTAAGAATACTGCAGCAAACACTTTCAATCTCGTCGGCCAGTTTCAGACAAAAAGTTTGTTCGGCCATTTTTCTTTCTAGAACCATTCGAATTAGAGGTAACGTTTTGTCAAAAATAAATATTGCTCTCTCTCTCTCTCTCTCTCTCTCTCTCTCTCTCTCTCTCTCTCTCTCTCTCTCTCTCTCTCTCTCTCTCTCTCGTAGACCACTTTATATCTCATATATTATATTTCTATTATCTGTCCTGTTGATTTTCTTGGGGCTATGATTTTTCATGGATACTCAGTTTACTCGAATGAATTCAAGTATGTGAATTCCGAGCATCAATTTAGTCTAGATTTCATGTGATTGTCCTTCTGTTGGTAATTTAGATTTCTTAATTTTATTCGACTAATACGTTTTGTAACGCGTTGTGAATGAATGCGATGCTAATGAAATCATTACACAGTATTTTCTTTTCTTTAAAATTTGTACATTTGTTTTACGTAAATCTTTATAATTGTATCTGTGAGAAGTTTTGGGGTTATTTTCACTGAAATTGTGATGCAGCTTCTTTTTTCTCGGAATGGAATATATTGAAGGATTTCTTCCTGTGAATCTAAGTTTTTTTTTTATAATAATAACAAAAACTTATTATTCCCTGGAGTTCCAATGTTGTATAATTTTCCTCCATTTTGATATTATTATTATTATTGTTGTTGTTGTTGTTGTTGTTATTATTATTATTATTAGCTAAACTACTACCCTAGTTGGAAAAGCAGGATACTATAAGTCCAAGGGCTCCAACATGGAAAATATCTAAGTGAGGAAATGAACTAGAAACGCACTCTGAGAATACAAAACCTTCGCCACGGCAGCTTATTTCTCGAAACCAGCTTACCTTTTCCAGAATCAATTTAGACCGTAGGCGTATTTGAAGTGTGTGTGACAACCATGTGCGAACTTGGGGTTAAGGTTAGGGTTAATTCGGTCGATCTTTTGCTTAACCTTGACCTTTGACCTAGGACTTTCAAAATTGAATCACTTCCAAGTCTCAACAAAACAATTAATCCCTGAGCCTTTCACTAATCTATGACTAAAATTGTGGCCAGGAAGTTGTTCACAAACAAACAAACAAACAGACAAACAAGGGCGAAAACATAACCTCCTTCCAACTTTGTTGGCGGAGGTAATATACTACAAGAGAAGTAATGAACAATTAATGTAAACTTAATATGAAATAGATCTTTCATATATATATATATATATATATATATATATATATATATATATATATATATATATATATATATATATATATATATATATATATATATACACACAAATACACACACACACACACACACACACACGTACGTCATAGCAGAGTTGAGCATTCTGCATATTCAGCTTTCTACCTTTATTCCGTTTTCTGTTTTACAAATGTGCCTTTTATACTTAGTCATTTTTTCTGTACATTAACAAACACATATCTGCAAGGGGAAAAATCTCGATTATAGTTTTGATTTGTTTGCCGAATTAATGTTGAGGAGAAATTTCCCCGTTATCCAGAATTTATGTGATCTTCCGAGAGGAAACAGGCTCTTTATTTTCTTCTACCAGGTTTCAGAATCTATTAATTAAAGACCTCCCGACGTTTAAAGGTTGGTCATGAATGGTAGAGGCAAGGGACAGGCAATCCCCCAGAGACTGACTATACGTAGTTATGATCAGCACCCAAGCACCCTCTACACTGAACCTAGGACCAGGGAAGGTCTGGCAATGGTTGTTGATAACTTAACAGGTAGATCTGTATGTTCCCTCAAATCCCCCATCTTCAACTCACAAGGATGGTGAGGTTGCAGACACTACAAGTAACTATCGAGTTTGAGCGCGACTCGAACTCCAGTTTAGCACATTACTTGGTAGGGACGTTTCCAATAGCCTACTCCAAAAAAATATATTGAACTCCAGTTCAAGTCTTTTTATGACAGCCACATTTTTATAACACCTCCCCTTCTCTCAAAAGAGCTGCAGATTGGCTTTGGGAAAGACGTCTTGAGAAAAACGAAGTCGGAGGTTGCGAGCGGTGTGTTATTTTTCCTCCTGCAAGCAAAACATCGCCTAGAGAGGGCTGGGCATCTCTTGCTGGGGACAAAAAAATCTTAATTCTGGAATAACTCCGTGTATTGAAAGTACGAATAAAATGGTGGTAGGGATTGCGTAGGAAACCGAAACAATTATTATTCTTGTCATTACATAGTAAAGATCATAACAGTGATATTGGTTGTTTTAATTTATTGCTTTTATTTATTCGTCGTTCGTAGCTAACACATCTACAACTGTAATAATAACAAAAACTTCTCTCTCTCTCTCTCTCTCTCTCTCTCTCTCTCTCTCTCTCTCTCTCTCTCTCTCTCTCTCTCTCTCAGTGGAATCGATTATTGTTGTTTCCTCGACTTCTAACAAATAATAGTTGTTCTTCGTGGATAACTACATTGTATTAACATTTTTCTAATTTTTTTTCCAAAGGTTATCTATATCTATCGTTTAAAAAAAAATCTACTAAGGAATTTTGTTCAAATTAATTATATTTTATTTCAAGAAGTATGAATTGTGGGGTAAAAAATTACTTACACCTTGTGTATACTAGGTCCAAGCAGTTACCAGACTTGTGAGGAGCTTCTATTATGATTTACTCAGAGCCTGATTCAGACGCAAAGACCAAAGTTCTTAAGCCTTGGCGATCAGTAGGAGAAACAGAATTTAACCACTCCCTATGGTGAGCATTGAAATCACAAACAAAAACAAAAGAGGACTTTCTATCATCTTCTTATATCTTCACCTTAATGGTGAGAAGACAATCGAAAATAGAATTATCTATGTCAGGATTCCGGTAGATCGAACACAAATAGAAGTTGTTATGCCTGTCACAAACTTTTATTACCTGAATCTCACGACATCCACATTCGTAGCAGGTCATGAGAGACAGGGTATTCATTCAGGCTTAATATACACCGCCATTCCCCTTACATCAGGAATGGCATCCCATCTTAAAATTATTGGCTTCTTAAAACTTGGAATAAGAAAACTCAGATAAGTGCCTCATTTGCGAAAACCAAAGTTTCTGAGCTTAAAAGAATATCACACTGTCTGGACGCAGCTGTAAGGTCTTGAATATTGACATGCACACCACGAATATTGCAATTCAGTAGACGACACAGGCGAAGTTTAGGTCGTACTGGTTCCGCATTTTGCTCAATGACTCATTGCTTTTGAAAATGATTACATGTGAAGAAAGTAAAGAAACATATAAGCAAAGGCAACCTCATGATAAACCAGCAGGCATCCATAGCCCTTCTACAATGCATGCCCAAGACACTATTTAAAAAGAAACATTGTATATATATATATATATATATATATATATATATATATATATATATATATATATATATATATATTGCATTTCAGTTCGTGTAACTGGAAGAGCCTTTACCAAGTATCTCCCAGCCAAATGTCCCTTTCTCTTTCCCTCTTTCAGGCAAATCATCCCAGGTGATGTGCAGCTCATTCTTCAAATTTACTGTCTATGAAGTCTCGTAAACCGTCAAAAGTGACGACTAATTATTTAGATAGATATGCACGCACATGCACCCCCTTCTCGCCGGGGTATGACTACTCCATCTGCCCCTACCCAAGGGACAGTGAGAGTTGAGCATATAACTATTACTCTTTTTTGTAAAAAGTAATACAATTACATCCAAATAATAGAATGTTTTGAAGTAAGGTTTAACATTGCTTTATGGTTCGATGAATGTGCGAGGCAGCATTTAATTGATGCAAAGAGGTGAATCCGAAACATTAATTCGAAAAGACATTTACTCCTTCCTGCATTAACTCGAGATATGTTAAATGTACCTAATCTCATTCCACCCGTGTTGCAACTGAAACTTCTTTTCACTTTGTAACTATTTTTATTTAAAAGTTATACATCATATATTCAGAGAGAGAGAGAGAGAGAGAGAGAGAGAGAGAGAGAGAGAGAGAGAGAGAGATTTCATATACAACACAGCACTACCTTTCGAAAATGTTATGATATTAATAAATTACACGTACAATTTCACGAGAGAGAGAGAGAGAGAGAGAGAGAGAGAGAGAGAGAGAGAGAGAGAGAGAGAGAGAGAGAGATTGCATATACTGTACTACCATTCGAAAGTGCTAGGAGATGTTTGAAGATCATCTTGATGGATTATTGAGAAGTTGAATTACCTAACTGAAAAGAAAAGAGTACGCGCTCTGATCAAAATATCTCTTTAACTCCTTTTAGACAATAGTATTCTTCCAGCTTTCTTTAAACAATATTCTACTCTTTTAATACGTACAAAGTCTTTTCTGCGGAAGCATGTCTAAGCTGATTTGTAACCTCTGCATGTTATTGATATTAATTATCTTCAACGTAAATGTTTTCGGCATTTTCCTTTAATTTAATACTTGGTCTTTTATTATTAACTGTCTATTTAGTGTTGGTAATTTTATATGCTGAGCCTCATGTTCGTTGTGCTTGACAAGAACTGTGTTGCAATTGCTTCATAGCCAATTATAACTTTGTCTTTGTTTAGACGTAAATAGAGTTAAAACCCGTTCATGAATTATAACAGTTCTGTGTGACTGATACATCTTTCATACAAATACAATATTACTGTATTTTAGCGATTATACACATGCATTTATTGAAAGGAAAAAGAAATCTTATTTGATCTGAGAAATGTTTGCCTTTTTCTTATTTCCCAAGAGAAATTGTACCTTCATTGGAAAATGCATCGTACACCTGGAAGAAATAAAAATAGTTTAATTTTTCAAGATAAACATCGGGAACGTGGTACGAAAAAATTGACTTGATTTTTTCAAGTGAGAGAGATTTTTCCACTTGGTGCATAAAATATGCTTTTCTAGAAACACTCATCTCTCTTGCCACAGATAAATGTTTACTTCAGCTTTAAAAGTATGTGGATTATAAGATGTATATGCATATACTGTAATATATATATATATATATATATATATATATATATATATATATATATATATATATACAGTGTATATATATATATATATATATATATATATATATATATATATATATATATGTATGTATATATATATGCATATATATATATATCCTTAGTTATGTCTGGGGGTTTAGTCATATTCATCACCACGCTGGCCAGTGTGGACTGGTAATGATGGAAGACTATAGTCTGATCGCTCACAGCAAACCAACTTAGTATGGGTGGTTATGACTAGTACAGCTTTGCTGATCATGGCGATAGACTAACCCTTTCACCACGTAAAGTATTCCCACTCGGAAAGCAATGTGTTCGTATATATATATATATATATATATATATATATATATATATATATATATATATATATATATATATATATACATACAGAGAAAAAGAGGGGTTAACTCTGCATGTGTAGAACCTTGTCAAGGGCTTTTAGGAAGTCTTAGTGTAAGATTATATATGATACAGTTATGGAAAGGAATGAGGAAAAGAGAATCTTATGACAAGAGTTTGGATATGTATCTGGCCAGTGTTGGTGTAATAGAAGGGTGGTTCTACTTGGAGGTTTGAATACACAACAGTTGACAATAGTCTAGGTTTGTGTCTGGCTAGTTTTGGTGAAATAGAAGGGTGGTTCTGTTAGGAGATGTACAGTAGATATAAAAAAGTTGATAAGAGTCTGGGTTTGTGCCTAGTCAATTTTAGTGAAATAAAAGAGTGGTTCTGCTTGGAGATTTGGGTACAAAACAGTTGTGAAGAGTCTGGGTTTGAGCCAGGACCGTTTTGGTGAAATGTAAGGGTGATTCTGCTAGGTTTAAATGCAAAACAGTTCACAAGAGTGGGTTTGTGTCTGGCTAGTTTTTAGTGAAATAAAAGGGTGATCCTGTTAGGAGATATGGATGCAAAACAGTTGACAAGAGTCTGGGTTTGTGCCTGGTCAGTTTTGATGAAATAAAAGAGTGGTTCTGCTAGGAAATTCGGATACAAAACAGTTGACAGGAGTCTGCAATTGTGCCTGGGCAGTTTTGGTGAAATAGAGGGGTGGTTCTGCTAGGAGATTTGTAAAACAGTTGACAAGAATATGGATTTGCACATGACTTTTTTTGTGAAAGGAAAGGTAATTCTGCTAAGAGATCTGGATAGAAAACAGTTGACAAGAGTCTGTATTTGTGCCTGGCCAGTTTTGGTGAAATAGAAGGGTGATTCTGTCAGTAGATTTGAATACAAAACAGTTGACAAAAATCTGGATTTGTACCTAGAGAGTTTGGTGAAATAGAAGACTGGTTCTGATAGGATATTTGGATACATAAAAGTTGACAGGAGTCTGGTTTTTTTGCCAGGCCAATTTTGGTGCAATGAAAGGGTGGTTCTTCTAGGAGATTTCGATACAAAACAGTTAACAAGCATCTGGGTTTGTGCCTGGTCAGTTTTTGTGAAATAGACGGGTGGTTCTGCTAGGAGATTTGGATACAAAACAGTTGACAAGAGTCTGCATGTGTGCCTTGCCAGTTTTGGTGAAATAGAAGGGTGATTTTGTCTGGAGAATTTGATACGAAACACTTGATAGGAATCTGGATTTGTACCTGGAGAGTGTTGGTGAAATAGAAGGGTGTTTCTGCTAAGAGATTTGGATATCAAACAGCTGACAGGATACTGGATTTGTGCCTGGACAGTTTTTGTGAAATATAAGGGTGATTCTTCTCGGGGGGTTGGATACAAAACAGTTGACAGGGGTCTGGATTTGTGCCTGGACAATTTTTTTTTTTTTTTTTTTTTTTGTGAAATAGGAGGGTGGTTCTAATAGGAGATTTGAATACAAAATAATTGACAAAAGTCTGCATTTGTACCTTGCCAGTTTTGGTGATATAGAAGGGTGGTTCTGCTAGGAGATTTGGATACAAAACAGTTGACAAGGGTCTGGATTTGTGCCTGAACAGTTTTTGGTGTAGTAGAAGGGTGGTTCTGCTAGGAGGTTTGGATACAAAACAGTTGACAAGAGTCTGGATTTGTGCCTGAACAGTTTTTGGTGTAGTTGAAGGGTGGTTCTGCTAGGAGATTTGGATACAAAACAGTTGACAAGAGTTTGGATTTGTGCCTGAACAGTTTTTGGTGTAGTAGAAGGGTGGTTCTGCTTGGAGATTTGGATACAAAACAGTTGACAAGAGTTTGGATTTGTGCCTGAACAGTTTTTGGTGTAGTAGAAGGGTGGTTCTGCTTGGAGATTTGGATACAAAACAGTTGACAAGAGTTTGGATTTGTGCCTGAACAGTTTTTGGTGTAGTAGAAGGGTGGTTCTGCTTGGAGATTTGGATACAAAACAGTTGACAAGGGTCTGGATTTGTGCCTGAACAGTTTTTGGTGTAGTAGAAGGGTGGTTCTGCTAGGAGATTTGGATACAAAACAGTTGACAAGAGTTTGGATTTGTGCCTGAACAGTTTTTGGTGTAGTAGAAGGGTGGTTCTGCTTGGAGATTTGGATACAAAACAGTTGACAAGAGTTTGGATTTGTGCCTGAACAGTTTTTGGTGTAGTAGAAGGGTGGTTCTGCTAGGAATATTTGGATACAAAACAGTTGACAAGAGTCTGGATTTGTGACTGAACAGTTTTTGGTGTAGTTGAAGGGTGGTTCTGCTAGGAGATTTGGATACAAAACAGTTGACAAGAGTTTGGATTTGTGCCTGAACAGTTTTTGGTGTAGTAGAAGAGTGGTTCTGCTAGGAGATTTGGATACAAAACAGTTGACAAGAGTTTGGATTTGTGCCTGAACAGTTTTTGGTGTAGTAGAAGGGTGGTTCTGCTTGGAGATTTGGATACAAAACAGTTGACAAGAGTTTGGATTTGTGCCTGAACAGTTTTTGGTGTAGTAGAAGGGTGGTTCTGCTTGGAGATTTGGATACAAAACAGTTGACAAGAGTTTGGATTTGTGCCTGAACAGTTTTTGGTGTAGTAGAAGGGTGGTTCTGCTTGGAGATTTGGATACAAAACAGTTGACAAGAGTTTGGATTTGTGCCTGAACAGTTTTTGGTGTAGTAGAAGGGTGGTTCTGCTTGGAGATTTGGATACAAAACAGTTGACAAGAGTTTGGATTTGTGCCTGGACAGGTTTTGGTGAAATAGAAGGGTGATTTTACCAGGAGATTTGTATACAAAATAGTTGACAAGAGTCTGGATGTGTGTCTGCCCAATGTTGGCGATATAGAAGGGAGATTATGCTTGGAGATTTGGATACAAAACAGTTGACAAGAGTCGGGATTTGTACCTGGAGTGTTTTGGTGAATTAGAAGGGTTGTTCTGCTTGGAGATTTGGATACAAAACAGTTGACAGGATTCTGGATTCGTGCCTGAACAGTTTTTTTGTGAAATATAACCATGGTTATACTAGGAGATTTGGATACAATACAGTCGACAAAAGTCTGGATTTTTACCTGGATAGTTTTGGTGAAATAGAAGGGTGATTCTGCTAGGAGATTTGGGTGCAAAACAGTTGACAAAAGTCTAGATTTGTGCCTGGACAGTTGTGGTGAGATAGAAGGGTGTTTCTGCTTGGAGATTTGGATACAAAACAGTTGACAAAAGTCTAGATTTGTTCCTGGACAGTTGTGGTGTAATAGAATGATGGTTCTGCTAGGAAAATTTGGATACAACAGAGTTGACAAGAGTTGGATTTGTGCCTGAACAAGTTTGGTGAAATAGAAGGGTGGTTCTGCTAGGAGATTTGGATACAAAACAGTTGACAAGAGTTTAGATTTGTGCCTGAACAGCTGAACAGTTTTTGGTGTAATAGAAGGGTGGTTCTGCTAGGAGATTTGGGCACAAAACAGTTAACAAGAGTTTGGATTTGTGCCTGAACAGTTTTTGGTCATATAGAAGGGTGGTTCTACAAGGAGATTTGTATATTAAACAGTTGACAAGAGACTGGATTTGTACCTTGACAGTTTTGGTGAAATAGAACGGTGATTCTGCTAGGAGATTTGGATACAAAACAGTTGACATGGGTCTGGATTTGTACTTGGAGAATTTTGGTGAAATAGAAGATTGGTTCTGCTAGGATATTTGGACACAAAACAGCTAACAAGAGTTTGGATTTGCCTGAACAGTTTTTGGTTAAATAGAATGGTGGTTCTGCTAGGAAAATTTGGATACAACAGAGTTGACAAGAGTTGGATTTGTGCCTGAACAAGTTTGGTGAAATAGAAGGGTGGTTCTGCTTGGAGATTTGGATACAAAACATTTGACAAGAGTTTAGATTTGTGCCTGAACAGCTGAACAGTTTTTGGTGTAATAGAAGGGTGGTTCTGCTAGGAGATTTGGGCACAAAACAGTTAACAAGAGTTTGGATTTGCCTGAACAATTTTTGGTTAAATAGAATGGTGGTTCTACAAGGAGATTTGGGTAGAAAACAGTTGACAAGATTCTGGATTTGTACCTTGACAGTTTTGGTGAAATAGAAAGGTGGTTCTACTTGGAGATTTGAATACAGAATAGTTGACAGTGATAGGGGTGGGCTTGTCTGCAGGTACGGATATTTTAGATTAAATGAGTTTGGAAAATATTCCGTAGAAAGACATCCGGAGCTTATTCTCATTTGTTTGAAACCTAAGAATTCATAAGAAGAATGTTTATAAGTATAAATGAGAAATAGAAAATGGTACAATTCTCAATATCAGACTCCATATATATATATATATATATATATATATATATATATATATATATATATATATATATATATATATATATGGAGTCTGATATTGAGAATTGTACCATTTTCTATTTCTCATTTATACTTATAAACATTCTTCTTATGAATTCTCAAGTTTCAGACAAATGATAATAAGCTCTGTATATCTTTCTATATATATATATATATATATATATATATATATATATATATATATATATGGATAAATATCAACACAACATCGTGCTCAAATAGAAATAAATTTCTACCTCATACTTGGGATCGAACGCTAGCCCCTTCTAATGAAAGGCCAGGTCGCCTCTCGTGGTATGGTTGGAAGCGACCTGGCCTTTCATTAGATGGGGCTAGCGTTCGATCCCAAGTATGAGGTAGAGATTTATATATATATATATATATATATATATATATATATATATATATATATATATATTATATTTATATAACTTTTTCGGTCACTCAGAGCTCAACGCTGCCCTCAGTTAGAGGTGAGGGAATAGGCATAATTAGTTGGTTTCTAATTCAACGTATATAAATAAATTCAAACCTGACCTGAATTGCGGTATGTCTTTGGCTTCTCTGTGAAATCTAGATCATTATTGTAATGAAATTATTCGTATTAAAATTATTAGAATTATTATTATTCAATTTTTTTTAAAAAAAAACACATGCACTCTACTGTACAGCCTCTGAAACGTTTACATTAGTTCCAGAATGTTTAAATCACTGCCACATCTTAGCTTAGACAGACTATACCCATTTTTGACGGGTCACGCACCATAATATATATATATATATATATATATATATATATATATATATATATATATATATATATATATATAGATATAGATATACATATAGATATACATATAGATATAAATATATATATATATATATATATATATATATATATATATATATATATATATAAATTTTTATTTTCCTCTTTTTTACTTGTATATTTGTCCAGTTCATATAGCTGCCGATATACAGTAAATGATAAGGAAAGTTAATGTATGTAATGGTGAGAAGAGTAGTGGTTAAAAGATATATCTGATAATTAAACTGAAAGGTAAGATATATATTATTTCTGCATCGTGAAGTCAAAGAAAACCAACATCGGTCACTGTCACATTCACTCTCTAACAGCATACTTAACAAGAAGATCTATTAGAAATGTATCGAGCTTCCTACATACACTACATCATTGACCTCTACTCTCATGTTCTCCTCCTGAGCTTCAGGCATAACTTTCAACTTGCCCATCATTATGTCACTTTTTTTAACTAAAGAAAATATTTTTAGCGATTGTAAAGTATTTAATAGAGAGAAATATTTATGTTTTGGCAGGAAAATTATTTTGGATGTTTTATCACAATGAGAATTTTTCTTTTTCAGGATTTTTATATTTCTAAGAAATGTGGGTTTCTAAACAAAGTTTTAAATTTATATTTACCACAAATTTTTTATATAAAAATTTATTTATCCTATATTTTCGATATATTTTTTTAATATTATTATATATTTTTATCTTTAATATAAGTGTCCCATGTCGACGGAGTATGAGACATCGGAACATACGTTTTTTTCACTTTATTACAGAAGGTTCGAGAATTCACTTTGCACACCGAAATACTCTCAGACGAATACCTTATTGTTCTTGTGAACCCTGGGTGGTACTGCCACCCTCTCTCAGCAAGTAAGGCATTGTTGCTCTATCAATATGACGAAACTACTAGATTTTTGGAAACCTCCATTGTGATGGAAATATATTGTTACCTTACGACTTGAAGACATGTCACCTATCAGACTGAAGACACGTCACCTATAAGAGAGTTCAGTATCTCGCACAACAATTTACGAAAGTCATAGTACTCTTAAAAAGACCATTCATATCACTGTATAAAACTCTTATACGTCTACATATCTTTTATGCAAGGCTTGGGACATAAATACTTCCCGAATTTGATCGGGCCAACTCTGTAAGAGTAAGGTGTGACTCATTAGGTTGGTTAATCTCTTTCCTGTTAATGATTGTAAACTCGCAATCCAACCACTTGAATGTCTTTTTTCTTTGATTCCTGAGCCCTTTTACCACTTTCGAATAATAAGCTTTTTTCACCAACGTGCCGCTATTCATGCTTTCCAAAAAACTGAGCCATCTTGATATACTCCGATTCATCCTTTCATCTACCCATACCTTTCCACCACTTTACGCTCTTTCAATTCTTCTTACATTACGTAAACAGTTCTTATTCAATCTTTTCTCTCTTTCATTTTCATTCATCATCCAGGCTTCACTTCTACAAAAGTGGGGCAAACACTTGTATGTTGCACAAACACGTTTGTGATGAAGACATGTTGACTCTTCTTAAACCTTGTTTTAAATACGGTAAAATTTTACAACCCCTTAACAAAGATACGTGACTCATAGGGCTAAATCATTCACGCTATCTATAATGTCATTATCAGGAGATTAATTACATGCGCGTAATATATATTTAATTTTTTTAGATTCGTTTTTTTTTTAACTTTTTAATAGCACCGATACTCCACCTGACACAGTTGCCAATAATCGTCTCTGGTGACCCAGTTCTCCCGGCTATGATTTGAGCCCGTCCCGAACGAACGAGGGGAAAATGATAGAAAAATAAAAAAATAATAATTCTCAGCCCCACTTTTGTGTTTGTCTTTTAGAACCACATCAGTTACCATTGTGGCTACGGAGAGAGTGAGAGTGGGAGGAAAGGTGTATGCTTAAGGCGACGCATTGCGTGAAAGTATAGAATATGGGAAGTGAAGAATTTGCTATAGGAACTGTAATGTGAAATAAAAGCTGTTATTAGCTGGTCCCCTTGAAGTGGCACTAGTTTCAGTTAAATACTATGTCAAATAGTATATTTAGAATATTATATCTCGGCTATAGAAGTTATTTTTCGCAGGCTTGAATAATTTGAATAATGTTGAGTTTGATATTATAAGGAAATGATTTTGGAAATGACTGTCTTTATCTAGATATTAATGATGGATACGCATTCGTCAGAATTAAATGATTTGTATTGCTTTGAGCTATCTGATTTAGATTTTTTCCATTAAATGTAGCAATTGTCTTTTTAAATAATTTCTTTTGAAGAGGAAGAGGTTTTTTTTTAGTGAAGTGTCCTATTGGAAACGTCCCTGCCTGATTGATCTGCCAGACTGGGATTCGAGTCCCACTCAATATCGATAGTTTCTTGTAGCGTCTGCATCCTCACCATCCTTGTGACCTAAGGAATGGGGAGTTTGGGGAATTCTATAGGTCTACCTTCATCAGGTCTTAGCTTGGATGAAGAGGGGCATGGTCGCTGATCAAAGGGATCATATATATATATATATATATATATATATATATATATATATATATATATATGTATATATATATACATATATATATACATATATATATATATATATATATATATATATATATATATATATATAGGGTTAGTCTCTGGCCATTGTCACTGTCCCTTGCCCATGCCATTCTTGAGCGACATTTAAAGACCTTTAATTGTATTTCCACCATCAGTACTAGTTCAAGCAAGACGGGGAAGTAAGGAAGTAATGACACCAGTAAAACACTTACGCTGCACTCTAGGCATTACTTGAGTGCCTTTGCAGCTTCCTTTTGGTCACGAGCTGCACACACTTTTTATTTTTCTACTCTACCTCCGGCCCCCTTCCTTTCTTCTATCTTGCTGCCCAACTCCTCTTTTAACTTTTATTTCATAGAGCAATTGTTGAGGTCAGTGTATAGTCTCCCAGGTCCCAACACCGGACAAAATAATCCTCCTTTGATATTAATAATAATAATGATAATAATAATAATAATAATAATCTGAATTAGTAGATCAAATCTGATAATTATCATCTAGGCCTTCTGATTCCACGTGACAGTAGCAGAATGTGGTTTTTATTTACAAATCTTTTATTTTATTTATTTTTTTACCCTCCACAGACCTTGGAAGGTTGTAT
This sequence comes from Palaemon carinicauda, assembly GCF_036898095.1. Taxonomy (NCBI): domain Eukaryota; kingdom Metazoa; phylum Arthropoda; class Malacostraca; order Decapoda; family Palaemonidae; genus Palaemon; species Palaemon carinicauda. Next base: position 5,577,450 of record NC_090738.1, on the reverse strand, counting down.
TAGAACCGTCTGATTTAGATCAAAGTGTACTAAAATAGATGTGTAGGTCGTAATGCCACTGTAAAGTTGCCAGATTTATTGGTACATCCAATTTGAAGGCCATGTCACTTATATCTTGTGAACGAAGTAATGTGCACACGTGTCTGTCTGTACATTTGAATGAGACATTTTAATTTATTTTCTAAAACAAAATTGTAATACTGCTTACGTGAAGGTTATGTCAAGGAGGCACATATTTTAACCCCTGCATAACTATAATCAAAATGATCCGACGTGAATTAAAGGCCATTAAACTTCACTTAGATCATGTTACTCTCCGAAACTTGTGTGTCGTATTGGAAGAAAACAACCTGAGTATGCATTCGATCATCTGTCATTCTAAGTCAGTGCCGATGACCATATTCATTGCAATGCCAGTTCATGTTAACAAAAATATATATCCCCACGCTCGCTCATACACGCTTACCCAAACATGCATAAAAAAATCCACTAAAGTACCTATGTGTCGTAGTTGTAATTGAATTATGCTGGATAATGTAAAGACGTTACCATATTTGAATACGCACATCACACGCACGTGTTCGGGCGCGCGCGGACACACACATATGTATATATGGATTAATATTCCGAATGCCTCAACGAAGTATGTAGATTCAGAAAAAAAAAAAATATATAATATATAATGAAGAACAAATATGGAAAGGAAGACTATTGGTCGTGATGAAACTAAACCTACCTCATTAGTCTAGGCTTTGCCTTTGTCGATATAATCATCTCTCTCTCTCTCTCTCTCTCTCTCTCTCTCTCTCTCTCTCTCTCTCTCTCTCTCTCTCTCTCTCATCATCGTCATCTTCGAAACTGTTTGAATGAAGCAGACCGAGCAAGCCCTTCCTGCCTCGTGCTGTTGTAGGAGAAAAAGAGAGACCATTACACGATCGTTCCCCTTCGCGTCCAGCGACATATTACGGCAGTGCATATCTCCCAAATTGAATACAAATAGCAATTAGACAGAAGTGCACCAGGTCAAATGAGAAAGGGGGAAGAAAACCAGCGATATGTAAAAGGAAAGATGATAAAAATATAAAGAGAAATAGAGAGAATGTAGGGCGTTTGATGTGAATTGAAAATCCGTCTGACAGATGTTCACTCTTTAGCTAGTTCATTTGTTCCAGCGCGTAGCTCGACTTCACATAGGGAGCAAATTAGCTTTGAAACGGAAAGGTCACATTACCATCCCGAATCCCAATTAAAACTTCTCTTTAAAAATCTCCAATGAGACAGAGCTCTTGCGCTTGATATATTAATCTTCCCTATGGACCCGATGATTTGGATGTTATATTACTTTTCTGGTAGGGATGCATTCTGACGCACCTGTTTTCTAGACATATTTTTATCAATTCTGTAAGTAATAAATAATATAAAGGTCCTTTTAACTTCTCTTTCTCTCTGAATATTTTTTAATACACTTCCTGCTGGCAATATTGATATTCAAAAGGAAATGCATAAAAAATCTTTACAGGTGGGATTCGAACTCTTGATGTTAAAGAACCAAAATTGTGCATAATCTCAGTAATGCTAAAGGGAGATGGTGCTCCGTCACTCTTCAGACGAGTTTCTATCCGTGATCAAAAAGAAGTGGGTGTTCATCACCCTATAAATTTTGGCTAATTTTCTTCATCTCCCCTATATAATAAAGAGCAAGTGTCTGGTTATATATATATATATATATATATATATATATATATATATATATATATATATATATGTGTGTGTGTGTGTGTGTATTTCTTTCCGGTCACGCTACAGCATTGCCAGACACATAACTATCCCGTCCCTCGAGTAGGTGGGAGAGAGAATAGCCATACAATGGTAAGAGGGGGTACGTGTTTGTGCTTATCTTTCTAAATATTTAGCCTTTATTTTTAATGGGTCATCTACGCTAGTATAAAAAAGTTTTTATAAGGAAAAAATTGGTATTTTATAGCCATTTTATTTTTTAGGAAAGCAGCGTGTGTGGTCCCTTTCATTTCGGGGACATAATTATGTCTCTTATTTAAGAGGAGTGTATTTATCAAGGGCTACAGGAAAAAGCTAATAATGTCCCCCCCCCCTCAAATAAATGAAAAACACGATTTTCAATGTTGGCTACAAATTTGAGAAAACCCAAATACTAAAAGTAAAGATGACCGCAAATATGTGAAAAGTTGGACAAGTACTGTACTGTATTTTAGACATGGCAAAGAGAAAAGATTCAGAAAAAAGTGGTCTGCAAAATATTCCTGTGTTGAGGATTGATGGTGGGGAGGGAATGAGGATGGCTTGCGAGGAATCTATTAGACTAGAGGGAGAAGATCGAGAGGGCTGCATAGAATTAGATGCCCAGATAAAGTTGAGGATGATGTGGAGTGAAGAGGTTTAGTGGAAAAGGATGTCTTTGATAGAAAACATTGGAGAGGGCGCTTCAGGCAACCGACCCCTTCGTGTAGGGATAACGGTGGGAAATGAGAAGAAAATATTCCTGTTCAATTAATCCTTAGGCCTAAGCCCAAGTTAATTATTAAATCAATAGAAGTATAACACTTAACCTGCTCAGATTCCAGTGTACCTAAAGGTTTTAAAAGCCACTCATGAATGGCAGAAGCAAGGGACAGTGACAATGCCCCTCTCCACCCAATCCATCCAAGCTAGGACCAGGAAGGGCCAGGCAATGGCTGCTGATGACTCGGCAGTTAAACTTATAGACTCCCCCTATACCCCCATCCTTAGCTTTCAAGGGTGGACAGATTGCAGACGCTAAAAAATCTGTTGAGCTTGAGTGAGACTCGAATACCGATCCGGCAGAACATCGGGCAGGGAAGTTTCCAATAGGCAAGTAGGAATTGCAACATCACAGGTAATTGGTGTCGACGCCATGTTTGGGGGTTACCAATTTTTTTTCTTTTTAATTGATGGAGAATTTGGACTATATTCGGCGTGTAGGTCTATTTTAAAGACGATAAATACTGTTGATTTATAAAAAAAAAAAAAAAAAAAAAAAAAAAAAAGTTTGGTGATCATTCCTGTAATCTGGTAGTCTCACCGCCACGGAATTTGAGCAGTTTGTATTGAATTCAATAATTAACTTAGACCTGTTTATATATTTGGTTATGAGTTTTACTTTGATATCTTCTCTAAATATTTGTACTTTTTAGGTACCACATATTTACATCTATTCAACTAATTGTCGGTGCACAAACTTGTTTTTTTAGTTTGTATTGATAATGATCTCCCGTTACTTATATATAAACATATAAAAATCTATTGGTTAAACTGAACACACAAGAAAAAAAGAACTAGGAAGAGACTTTTTACTAGTTTAAAACAAGGACTGGTTCCTATGCAAAAAAAGATGAATAAAGGGAGATCAGAAATAGGCCCTCTAAGAATTGAAGGACGGTCAACGATTAAATAAAAGGAAATATGCAACATATTGGCAGAAAAATATAAGAGTGAGTTCACGCCAAGAATTGCGAATGAGAATAATGAAACAGAAATGAGAGAAGAAAATGTTGAATATTTAACGGATATAGATATTAATGAAGCAGATTTTGTGCAGGCCATAAGCGAAATTAAAAATGGATCGGCGGCCGGACCAGATGGAGTTCCAGCGATTTTGTTAAAAATAAATGCACACACTATCGCGAAGCCGCTTGCAACACTGCTAAGACAAAGTGTAGATATGAGCGAGATATATGTTAAACATAAATTAGCTTATATAACCCCTATTTTCAAAAGTGGATCAAAACTAGAGGCAAGCAATTATAGACCTGTTAGTCTAACATCACATATTATGAAAGTGTATGAAAGGGTAATAAAAAAGAAAATAATGAATCATTTGGTTAAAAATAATTTGTTTAATATAGGTCAACACAGTTTTGTGCCCGGAAAAAGTACACAAACCCAACTGATAGCACACTATGAAAACATATACAAAAATATGATAAATGAAAAAGACACAGATGTGATCTATCTAGATTTTGCAAAAGCCTGTAACAAGGTAGACCATAATATATTAGAGAAAAAAAAATGAGAAAGCATAATATTGTGGGCAAGATAGGAAAATGGGTAAAAGAATTTCTGCAAAACAGGAAACAGATAGTGGTTGCAAATGACGAGAAATCAGATGAAGATCAGGTAATATCTGGCGTGGCACAGGGTACGGTATTAGCTGCACTGTTGTTTGTTATTATGATCTCAGACATAGACTGTAATGGTAAAACCTCTGTAGTGAGGAGTTTCGCCGATGACGCAAGAATAAGTAGAGAAATAACTTGTGATGAAGATAGGAACTCACTACAAATAGATCTAAACAAAATATATGAATGGGCGGAGATAAATAGGATGGTACTTAACTCCGGTAAATTCGAATCGATAAACTATGGAAACAGAGAAGGAATGGTATGTGCATACAGGGGACTTAATAATGAGACAATCACAAACAAGGAAGCAATTAAAGACCTTGGTGTAATGTTAAACAGGAATATGTTATGCAACGACCAAATAGCAACACTGTTGGCTAAATGTAAAGCAAAAATGGGAATGATATTCAGACACTTTAAAACAAAAAAAGCTGGACACATGATTATGCTTTACATAACTTATGTACACGAGTACTGCAATGTGATGTGGTATCCACACTACCAAAAGGATATTGCACAAATAGAGAGTGTACAAAGGTCTTATACTGCTAGAATAGAAGGAAGTTAAGGACCTTGACTACTGGGAAAGACTGCAAATTTTAAAACTGTACAGTCTAGAAAGGAGAAGAGAACGCTACATGATAATACAAGCATGGAAGCAAATGGAAGGAATTACTGAAAACATCATGGAGGCAAAAATATCAGAAAGAGCAAGCCGAGGTAGATTAATAGTGCCCAAAACTATACCAGGAAAACTAAGGAAGGCGCACAGGACATTAATCCACTACGCACCAGCATCGATAATACAGCGACTATTTAATGCGCTGCCAGCTCATCTAAGAAACATATCAGGAGTGAGCGTAGAAGTGTTTAAGAATAAGCTCGATAAATACCTAAGATGCATCCCAGACCATCCAAGACTGGAAGATACAAAATACACCGGAAGATGCATTAGCAACTCTCTGGTGGATATACGAGGTGCCTCTCACTGAGGGACCTGGGGGAACCCAAACATAGAATAAGCCAATAAGGCTTGCAGTGTGTGTTCTTACTCGTATTTTCTCTTCTTAATCATGTTACTTTTACGGAGTCACTTCTTTCTAAGTTATTCATTTTTACCTTTCAAAATATTTCTCTGTATATATATATATATATATATATATATATATATATATATATATGTGTGTGTGTGTGTGTGTGTGTGTGTGTGTGTATCTATGTATATATACATATGTGTGTAATTTTAATGTCCATTATCTTTATCAATTGATCAGTTCATTCTAGTTTTGTCGCCAGAAATAAAGTAATATTTTGATACGCATTAGTTGTATGTTGATAATGGATTTCTTTTATTATCCTTTAAGGACACAACGTTTCAATCTTGATAGAAAGAAATATTTTTTCTTACGGTAAAAGGACATAAAAACTGCATCGATGTCAATGGTCTTTACGAGTTCCTCTGTGGAAAGAAGTGTCGCCTGCATTTTGTTTATTCTTATTTGGAGAATGTGAGTGACTGGCTGGGGTGTGGGTATCGAATGACCATTGACCTCGCCCTCTGAGCCACAGTGAACTTCCGTGGATTGAGCTACCAAGACCCTTACTGGAAGGATTCGACCTTGTCGTTAAAAGATATAATAGTAATAATGATAATAATAATGATAGTCTTTATTTCAGCTAAAATGTCATATACAGATTTACAATAAAAGGCCACAGCGTTCTTTCACTTATGACATCGGAAAAAAAAATCAATAACACCAATAATTACGATGCATCGTTAACAGGTTGAGTACAGAATTCCTTGGTCAAGACCGTGTGAAACTCACTTTTTTTTCTTACAGCATTTGCGTGTCAATGCTGTATGCGTACATGCTTATTTTTGAAACGCGTTTTTGTATACTGTATATTGTTGGTGTGGGGATGGGAAAATCTAACCCCCCGGAATTATATCTGAATAAAATTTCATTTGGAAAAGCAATAAAAAATAATTCTTTGAAGATGTAAATAAAAGCCCCTTCAAATGTGTGTGTGGACTTATGTATAACAAACTCTGTGCAATTACGTAGGCATAGACAAACGATGTTATGAAAGCCCTGTCGAAAAATACGTACATATGCACGTACACTTACACTCGCAAACTTGAACAGGACCCTGGCACAACAACCTCAGCTCACCGCAAGATTTGACACAGCAATCAGGTTTTGTCCTTTTGGCCATATGGCGGCTACAGATCAGAACGGTATTTTGTCCAAATGATTCCGCTGAGTCTATTTGCATTGCTGCCGTTTGCAATACAGAATATCCATTGATTTTGGGTCTTGAGTGGAAAGTTGCTTTCTTACTTTATTTGGCTTGTGAATATTAACAGTCGATGTGTCTTATGTAGTCGCTTGGGGGGATTGGCACCACAGGAAGGTGTTAGGTTTCATTAGAATGGGTGAGTGAAATACATAAGGACATTGCTGTGCTCAACTTCACACACAGGCAAATTATATATATATATATATATATATATATATATATATATATATATATATATATATATATATATATATATACCTGTATATATAAAGATGTTTGTGTGAGTGTGTCTTTAGTCCTGCCTTTAACCATGTTACATGAGGCTCTTGTTTTAAAACTCAAACATTTGGGAGTGGGTGGGTCGTTTCCTAGCACCATTATTGAATTTTTAAGTAATAGATCACAAAGTTGTTGATGGGCACCTAAGTGAGCACAGAAATGTGATATCTGGTGTTCCTTAGGGTAGTGTTCTCGGCCCATTACTGTTCATACTATATACACCTGACCTGTGGTTTGGCCTAGAAAACAAGCTCGTTGCATGTGCAGATGATGTTACTCTCTTGGCATCAATTCCATCTCCTGCTGACTCCTTTAATAGAGGTCTAGCTAAAATTAGTGCATGGTGCAAATTATGGGGCATGAAGTAGAATCCTAACAAAACTCAAAGTATGATTTTAAGTAGGTCAAGGATAATTGCTCCTCAACATCTAGATCTCAGCCTTGATAATTTTTCTTTAAGTTTGTATGACTTTTAAAATTTTAGGTGTGATACTCGGCAGCAGATTAATTTTTGAGAAACACATTAGGTCTGCGTCTTCTTCAATTACACACACACACACACAAAAATGGCTTATGGAGAAAGTCTTGTAAGATTTTCGGTGATCAATCTATTCTGATATGTTTTAATTCTTTCATTCTACCTTGTTTCGAGTATTGTTTTCCTGTCTGGTCTGCATCTGTTGATTCTTATCTTGATTGGTTGGGCAGGAACTTACGGTCTATTCAATTTCTTATTCCTGATCTAAATATAAATCCCTGGCTCCGTCGTTCAATTAGTTCATTATGCATGTTGCACAAGATTTTTCATAATTCTGATAATTGGTCCTCCATCATGAGGCTGAGTATTACACAGTATTTTAGAAGTTTTATTCCAGCTGTGACAAGTTGTGGAATGATCTTCCTAACTGGGTAGTTGAATCGGTAGAACTTCAAAAGTTTAAACTTGCAGCAATATTTTTTTATGTTAAGCAGGTTGAAATAAGTCTCTCTTTATAGTTTATATATGAAATATTTGTTTTAATGCTGTTACTGTTCTTAGAATATTTTATTTTGATTGTTCATTTCTTCTCATATAATTTATTAATTTCCTATTTCCTTTCCGTACTGTGCTATTTTCTCTGTTAGAGTCCTTGGGCTTATATAGTAGGGTAAGGCAATTTTGGACAGAGGCAATTTTGGACAAGTGATGCAAAAATTGGACAGATGCAATATCTCTAAAACTATTTATATTTTTCAAAAACTATAATGCTGTTAGAAATTCCCCAACCTTCTACTTTATAAATAGTATGTTTGGTTTTGAAAAAGTATTAAATACCACTAGAAAAAGTTTTGAATATGGGAGTCCAATAATTGCCTCACCTTCATTTTAGGGCTTCTCAAAAATAATACTAGAAATTATTATTTCTAAAAAAAAATAGTAGATGATACTAAAGGAAGGTTTAAAATAAAAAATTGATGAAAAAATCTGGAATATCTAGTGTCCAATTTTGCCTCACCTCGAAAAATGGTGAGGCAATTTTGGACACAAATGAAAAAACAACTAGTTCATAATGTTAAGTTATTAAGTAATAGATTTTGTAATTTTCTTATCTTTTATATTATTCTTATATGTATCTATATATTTTCTTAATAATTTTAACCAAAAATTATAGTTATTTGAAAATATTTTTGACCATATACTTCAAGAGAAAAAATATTGATTTGTAAAAAACGGAAAAAGAATAAGGTTTTTTTTTCAAAGGAGATATTAATAAAACCTATTACTAATGAAAAAATATGTACAATACAAAACCTGAAATGAAAGTGAACAATTCAATATATATTATAGCCATATACGTAACAAAATAAATGCCTGAATATAAGTCTTGTCTATTTACTTCAACTGAATGCTCAAAAAACTGCTTCTGTTCTTTTATAGATGGCACTAACCATTTTCGTTAAGGCCTGGGTTTCATAAATAAAGGACCTTTAATTACATCTGTGATTTGAAAAAGGCATGTATCCGTTTGGTGCTCTGGATACTCCTCTACCCCTGATGCCTGGCGGATGATCTTAGTGGAGTTAGTATAGACCGGCAGGGGTCACTTGCCTTAGTTAGGCACTGCGCATCACAAGGAACTGACTGTCTTTTGATGACACTAACCAACGAATCCTCTATGGATTTAGTCTTTCTTTGAGAAGCGAAAATGAAAGAATGGCCCCCCGTCCCGTGCGTTGCAGGGTGCTAAGAATCTCCCGGTTAATAAATACAAAAGAAAAATTGAAAATTGGTAATTGGAATGTTAGAAACATGAATCAGATTTGGAAGTTACAGCAAGTAGAGAATGCATTTATGAATTATAGTTTGGATATCTTAGCCCTAAGTGAAACACGTTGTAAAAGGATTGGTAAAGAACTCGCACCAAGGCAATACATATACAGTAGCTACTCAAGAAGAACAGATGGAGTTGGAAGAGAAGGGGTAGGAATCACGACATTAAGAGCAGAAAAATCATTAATGGAATGAAGAGCTGTATATAGCAGATGGTCACTTGCAAAGTTTAAATCAAAGCAGTGCAATATGAGTACTATAGTTAATTATGCACCAACAAATGATTCCCCTGAAGACAGGAAAGATGAATATTATAAGGAATTGCAGTGTGTAACAGATGAGATCCCAGAGAGAGATACGAAAATTGTGAATGGTGACTTCGATGCTGAAGTTGCGGAAAAATCGAGGTATAGAGAATATGATGGGTGTTGAGCGTCTTGGCGAAGTTGCAAATGAAAATGGGGCAGATTTTATGTTTTTGTTCAACAAACAATCTTTTTATTGGAGATATTCTTTTCCAGCACAAGCACATCCACAAATATACATGGGCTTCATCATGTGGCAATTACAAAAATCAAATAGATCACATAGCCATTGATAAAGAGAGAAGGAGGACTCTGAGAAGTGTAAGAAGCTATAGAGGTGCAAATACTGGTAGTGACCACTAGCTCCTCTTGCTACACTGAAATTAAAACCGAATGCACCCAACAGAAATGTAGATAAAATATCTAGGTTTGATATAACTAGCTTCTAGAGGATGAGCAGAGAAATCTTTGTAATTGAATGTGAGAATCGATATGCAGTCTTAGAGACTTCAGGAGACAAATAGCAAACAATTAACGAATGATACTTGGGATACTATAAAAAGGAGACAAAGATAGAAGTTGATTGTTGGAAGTTTTTGAGGAAGTAATGAAAATTGCAAGGTAGAGCATGCTAAGCATTCCAGTATTGATAGTGAGGTAAGAAAAAAAAAAAGCCAGAAATGACTGGCGAGAATATTTAGACAGGAAAGCTGATGAGTCTGACAAAGCTATGGATTCAGGGAGTGACTATGGTATAAGAATTGTACATAGAATTATTATAGAAATCTCTACGGGAGCAAAGAAGAAGAAGCATATACCCATCAAAAAGAGAGATGGAGCTGTTATAACAACAGAAGATAAAGAAAGGCAACGTTGGATGGAACACTTTAGTGGGGTCATGAATAGGAGATATAAAGGGAATAATTTGATTGATATACCTGAAGCTGAGGAATACCTTGATGTGCCCATCAATGAATTCAGTGTGTTTGAAGTCGAAGCTATCTTTTAAAAAAACTCGAAGAGATGGGATGCCTCTAGTTATGATGGAATAACTGCTGAGATAATATTGGCCGAAAATCATGTGACTCCCAGATTACTTACAAGATTATTTTGTAGAATGTGGCGTGAAGAGGCAAAGCCTGATGAATGGGAGCTAGGAGTTGGCGAAAACGGCAAATAGGAGGTCTCACTGATTGCAATAATTACAGAGGTATCACACTTACGTCAGTTGTCATGAAAATACTATGTTGTTTATCCTCCTCATGTATTTTGTAATGCATAGAAGAGTTGGGGATGTTGGAAAAGGATTGGACTGGATTGGTAACAGGATATTAGCTGACCTAGAGTATGCTGATGACGCTGTCCTTATTAGGAGAAAACCACAGGTCAAGATAAATAGAAGAAAGACAGAGATGAGGAGATTGGAGCATGCAATGGAAGAGGAAATATCATTGGAAGGAAACAGGTTTAATGAGGTAGAACCATTTAAATATTTAGGAACTATGATATCTAATACAGGGATTAAGATTTTGAGTTCAATGAAAGATTGAAAAAAAAACAAAACAAATGAGACAATGGCTAGGTTAAGTAATATCTGGAAATCAAATCGCCTGAAATTACATATAAAAGTCTGGCTATATATCAGTTTAGTGAGATCGGTGTTACTGTGTGGATATGAGTCGTGGTATACCAATGAAACAATATCCAACAGATTTTATAGATTTGAGAACAAAGCCATAAGAAGAATATTGGGAGTTAAATGGCAGGACAGGATTAGAAATGAAACTATAAGAGAGATCACTCAAGTGCCATATGTGGTTGAGATCATGGTGAGGGGTAGATGGAGATGGTTTAGGCATGCTCTTCGCTCTCTCCAAGAGATTAGTTCACCAAACTTTCAACCAGGCTCCACAAGGCCCTAAAAGAGTTGGAAGACCCAGGCCTACATGGCTGAGGACTATGAAGCGTGAAGTAGATGTTGAATGGTGAAGTATTGATTTAAAAGCTCAAGATAGAGACGAATGGCAAAATCTAACCGAGGCCCTTTGCGTCAATAGGCGTAGGAGGAGATGATGATATGTGGTTTCAAGCTATTTAACTCAAAGTGAGTCACTTTGCCTCCTTCTTCCGCTAAAAACCATTTTGTTGCTATACCAATGCAAAATAATGGATGCTCCTTATCTTTATAAATTACCACATACCATTTTCCTACAACTGAGGCTTCTTTATATGGAGGTGAAACGCTCTTCCAAAATTAATGAAATTCCTTTTGATTCACTATCAGAACTATCCAAGTAGTTTGAATAATCACTATTAATTACCTTGGTCAATTTAGATTTTTTTATATTCACTTTAGCGTTTGCACACATTTTTCTTAGAAATCGAGAAATATTTGGTTGCTTTGTATTTCCATTATTTGTTTTGTTTTTGTTTCTCTTAATGCCTCTCTTTAGGGTTTTCCCTGTATTGTTCTTCATTTCCTCTCTTTTTCTTAAATCTTTGATTGCATCCCTTTCTGTTACTATTTGAGCAAATGACTTTCTTATTCTTGTTTTGTTTTTATCATTCTTGGTTGCTTTTTCTGTAAGATTATCTTTAGTAGGTAAAAGTGTCTCTTTGATGGCTCGTTCATAATGTGAGGTAAAAATAATAAGAATAAATTGGATATATACAACTTAGGACGAATATTGTTTATGGGATCAGCTTTGTCCGTCGTTGGTATCTCTCACTATCATGCTGTTTACTCTAATGTTGCTGCATTGAACACTATATCAAAAAGGCAACACGCCAGCTGCATCTTTTCTATTGCAGTTATCAACATGGAAATTAGCAGAAAAGGGAAAATATATTTTCCCTAATACCGGAGATTTTCATTTGGATTTGTGAATTATTCTAGGAACAATGTATATATAAGAAAGATTTTTTTTTTATTATTATTATTTGTAGCATTTGGGGTAACACCCCTCTCGAGGATGTCACCATGATTTGGTCGATCCTTTTGAAGATTCCACCCCTGAGTGTCAACACCTTTGAGGGTGTCCCCAGTATTAAATAACTTTTTGAAAATCATATCATAACCCTCGAGCTAGAAAGACAAGCTTTTTGTAGATGCAACTCTCAGGGTGTCACCCCCTTTTACGGTGTCACCCTGAGCAGACACCCCCCCCCCCAATACTGCACTCCAAATGTCTTATTTTGTATGCTTATGATAAACATATGTGTAGATTTACACATAAAAGTATATTTGCGTGTTAGAATACAAAGTTTAATTTATATATTCATATAGTAAGGCAAAATTTGACAGTTTTCAAAGCCATGGTGGGGCAAAATTGGACAGGCAACTTTCTCACTTTTTTCTTGGTGAGGCAAAATTGGACAGTCTTGAATTACGGACACAAAAATTTATGTAATTCTATAATTTTTTTCTAGTATATTTATATTGATTGTGATCACAAATTGTCCTAATTTGGAAATTGAGCGTTGCTGCTTAACGGAGATAAAGACGTGTCCATAATTGCCTCGCTGTCCAAAATTGCCTCGCCTCTAAGATATTTTTTTTATTGATGAGATATAGGAATTTCTAATTCTCTGGTCATTATGAGACAAACTATTTTTATAGATGAGACCTCCCTCTTTTGAAAGCATGTTTGATTTTTGGTCATAAATTATTAATACAGATTTTGTACAAAGGTTTCTAAAAAGGTGTCCAAAATTGCCTCGCCTTACTATATCATCCTGCTTTTCCAACTAGAATTGTAGCTTAGCTGGTTTCAATAATGATAATAATAGTATGTATATATACATATTGTATATGTTTATATCCCCATTATTATGTGGCACCAGAAAATGACAGCCTTCCAGTTTGTTAATAAGTCTTTAGGGCAGAGGTCGGTAGTCTCTTATTTGCGTGGTTGTGGCTGTAATCCCGGTGATAGTGTACATTTCTGTTACATGAAAGGCCGCGGTTTGATCTCAGCTTAAGGCTCCAGTTTAATCATATGTATATGGGTACCAGTGTTCTTCAAGAAAACTGCGTTGGGCTTGCAACTTGATTTCTGATGAGTTGCGGAGAACAGGCAGGCGCATCCATCTTTATAGCATGGATGTGAACAAAGTGGCTATTTTAATGGTGTATTTTTTTTTATGAAATTTTCGAACAAGATCCCTATGCAAACATGTTTGTCTTCCTATTTTACTTATGTCCCTCTATAATTATTTGCCGTTGCCTTAAAAATCTTTACCTTTCCACAGCTAACCAACTCCTTTGGAACCTTTCGCCCATCCAGACATACCTTACAAATCCTGGTCAACCACCACCTTAGTGCAGCATTTCACTTATAATCCCATCATCTTCTGGTGTCTTTTATCTCTTCAATCTCATAATCACATTTCTTATAATTTCGTAATTTCTGCAGTTACTTTCTTCATCATTTTCTACATACAAGTCTTGCATCACTCAGCTTTGCTTCTCGTCGATCCTCAGCATTAAATAAATCCCAAAATTCCTCTCTCTCTCTCAACCCAAAACTCCATACAAGTGTGTCATATCTCTCTCCTTGCACCTTTTATTCTGCAACCCATATGTTCATTAAATTTTTTTTTAACACAGAGTTCTCTGTAAAAGAAACTTCCTATTTTCCCAGATTATGTTTTTTACTACCCACCTTTTTCTCTCTCACTTCGTTTTTGACTGCCTTATCCATCCTCTTGCATAACTGCACCTGCTCTCCTACTGTATCCTATCATGCAACTGCACCTCATATTTTTTTTTTTTTTTATTATTATTAAACTATCCATCTCTTCATCCAGCGACTTTCCACTCCTACGCTTTTATACCAACAAAAACTCCCTGCTAAGTCTATATACCACCAGTTTAGAGCTTACATTTTGTTGAACATGCCCCAAAAAACGTTATGTTCCATAGTTTGAAAATACTCGAAAGTTAATTTCACATACTTATCTACATTTAGATGATTTTGTATTTAAAACTAGTTTTAATGAAATATAGCTAATGCTGATATTTACTGTTATTCATGTGTCCTAACGCCAGTATATGGTTAGTGAAATTGTCACTTCACGTTTTAAACGATATTTGTTGTATTATTTTAATTATCATTATTCTCGTTCGATAACGTAGATATGCCTTTATTGCATCGCATATTTCCTTTCTACTCTTGGAAAAAAAAATCACTAGAAGTCGGGGTCTTTTCTGTCAGTTATTACACTTTCCATTTTCCATTGCACACCTCGCTCGGAAGAAGTGCACCCTGTCACACCCTTTCTGCGTGGTGGGTTCCTGTGTTTAGCCCAGCCCACCACCTCTGCCATCTCTCCCTACACACTATTTGTTTGGTTATTCGCTGCGAAATAATGGTGTGACAGGGTGCGCTTCTTCGGAGCAAGGTGTACCAGGGACTTTTGTGTTCAACTGTACATCTCAGATTTATTCATATCTTCTACTACTCTTGTGCTCTCTTTTTCTTCTTATCAGTTCACACGTGACCTCTCGACCTTTTCTGTAATGTTACTCCTCAGGCTTTATCATGTGTGTGTGTTTGTGTGTGTACTCGCGTGCACGCATTATCAAGTTTGTTTATTTCACTAAGTGTATTATCTTGATTAAGTATAACCTTTCATCTTTTACTTCTCAATTTCATTCATCTTAAGCGACGGCCAAACGTATTTCTGGTTGATTGTGTCCAAATTATGTCACGTTTCTGAACTAAAGTTATATTAATGGCTTTAGTTTTTAGTATTGCAATTAAGTAAACGCAACGCTCGCTCTCTCTCTCTCTCTCTCTCTCTCTCTCTCTCTCTCTCTCTCTCTCTCTCTCTCTCTCTCTCTCATATATATATATATATATATATATATATATATATATATATATATGTATGTGTGTGTGTATTTAATGTGAATTCATGGGATTACATAATACAACGTAACGTCTTGAATTATATGATTCCTCCAAAAAATATATATGAAGAATCCTTTCCTTTATTTTTTTAAAACCATCTAGGATTTCTTCAACATCAAACGCGTAATTTTGTATTAATATATATATATATATATATATATATATATATATATATATATATATATATATATATATATATATATATATATATATATATATATATATATATATATTCTTTTCTTATTGCTAGCTTAAAATGTAATCTTACGATGCACAGTTCTTAATTCTAAGCAAGCATTTGTCATGAAAGACATCGGTAAACTTTAAAACACCCAGGGAGAGATCACATAAAAATTTTTCCAAGGTTTCATGAATAAGAACTGCAGTGGGATCATACTGGAACTAATTGCTCTTCATTGTTGATGTGGAAGTCATTGTTCTTGTAACCGAGGTAATCATCAAGGGACGAACGTTCTTGCTTCACGAAGGCTCTGTAGATAAAACTTTTTCATTCATTTATGTTAAAAGTTTTGTTTAGTCAACATTGAAGTTGTGTAAAAATAATTCTCTTTCTCCCTCTCTCGCTTTTGGTCCATAATACAATCCTTATTGATTAGAGCAATAAAGTAGGTAACTGATAATTAGTATTACACTTTTCCCCCATTTACTTTATATATATAATGTAAATGTATGTATGTATTTACCTGTTTGTAATTTTTTCAAATACATCTAAGAATGTCAAGATTTATAGGAAAATGTTAGCATGTGCAACTCAACTCTAAAGTGATGTATGATTTCCCTCTATTCTTTTCCAGGCTGCTTTCCATTGGGTCAACCCTCTGTCCATGAAGTACCTTAGGAACAGAAGAGCTCATCACACCAAGATTGTCAAGGTAAATTTCACATTTGTTGCTTAATAGGAATTGTTAATCATCTATTGGAGAAAGACCATTCTCTATACTGAGTTTGCAACTCGGAGATACAATAACGTGGTGAAAGGGTTTGAGTAACGCCATGATAAAACTGTATTAGTCAGGGCCACCCATACTAGGCTGGTTTGCTGTGAACGAGCAGACTAAAGTCTCCCACTATCACCAATCCGCAGTTGCCAGCATGGCGATGAAAATGGTCAAACCCCAGATATGAATAATGACATGACTGAAGCCTTTGTCTTACAGTGGACTAGAAATGGCTGCATTTGTTGCTGGTATGTGTGTATATATAAATGTATATATCTAGATATATATATATATTTTTTTTTACGAAGCCCGTCTAGCGTAGAGTAAATAATTTATTCACGTATTTTATTTACGTATTTCATTTGTTTATTTAAGAGGTGAATAGTCAGCCCATAAGGTAAGTTCGTCTCATGTAGATATAAGTTTTGTATGTAAATTACATAAGACTTTTGTCCTTAATTTCATTGTATTCTTCATTCAATTCAATCTATGTAAATTTACGTTGATTTTAAGAATTAACTTTTTATTTCACGTATTTTGTTACAAAGTCTTACATAACTGTTGAAGAGTGTTATATGGCCCTACAAGTTATGAACAAGGGCTTATGTAAATTTTTTTTTATATTTTTCTGAGGTATTGCATCATGTTTGTGAGAATATATGCAATTCTTATATTTGCTACGTGTTTTGGAAGGTTTTCGAAAACCCCACGGTTAGATTTTATCTTTTTCTTTTATTTCCGAGAATGGGGGTGGGCGGAGTAGCTGAGAGAGAGTTTCCTGAAAATAAGGTTTGTCCCCTGAATTTTCATCTAGTTTGTAATTTTGCCGTCGCTAGATGCTTTCCCCCAAGCCACGAGAATGGTCTATTTAAAATATTCTAGAAGTCACTAAGTTCATACGTATGCAACCCCAGGGATGCATAGCAGCAGAAGAGAACAACCTGTCCTGTGAACGAGCCAAAATACATCCTCTTTCTCTCAAAGTGCCTATAGTGTGTCCTCTCCAAAGTGATTTTGTGCCCCAGCATATATCTTGTGTAGTGTAAGATGTTGCTGTAAAAACTGCCAGAAATTTTAAGTTTATTGTGTTGTGTTGAGTGTTGGTATTGTGTAAATCTTTGTAACTGGCCCAGGGATATTCATGTACAAATGTGAAGTATATTTTTATCGTTATAAGGTCAACTATTTTCATTGAGTGTCAAGACTAATTAATGGTGTAAAAGTTAATTTCCAGTGAAACAAGTGATTGTATAATTTTCATAAGAATTATTTTTTTTGTCTTAGTCTAAGGTTTTATTCAGATTTAATATTTCAAGTCAAATGAGTATGTACTTTTCAGAGCGTAACATTTTTGTCTTAATCTAAGTTTTGTTCAGACTTAATATTTCAAGTGATTTATTTATTTTTTATGTAAATTCTTTCAGTGTTGTAACTTTTATGGAATATATATTAATTTTTGTAAAGAATGTATTATTTCAATCGCCAGTGTTTATTTCAGTACTCACTCGTATTCCTGTTAAAGAATCAAAGTAAGAGGTTGTTTGAATAATTCTTAGTAATAATGACCTAGTTTTGTTTTGAGTGTACTTAAGAGACCTTTGGATATTCAGTGTATTATATATTGCTATCTTGCAGTTATTTAACAGTTTTAGAGTTCGTGTATTAATATTTTCAAGTGTAACGGATTTAATGTAAACACAAACAGGTGAGTTTGGAACTCAAGAGGCTGTTTACCTTGCCAGCCGTAATGTATATAATATTATACTTTGGTTCCCAGGCCACAGGCCTATATATATATATATATATATATATATATATATGTATGTATATGATGGCTCGCATCTGGGAACCAAACATATAATATTTTATATATTATGGCTGGCAAGCTAAACAACCTCTTGAATTCCAAACTCACCAGTTTGCTTTTACATTAAATCTGTTACACCTGAAAATATTGATACACGAACTCTAAGACAGTTAAGTAACTCCCAGACAGCAATGTATAAAACACTGAATATCCAAATGTCTCTTAAGCACACTCAAAACTAAATTAGGTAATTATTCTTAAGAATTATTTAAACACCATTACTTAATATGATTCTTTACAGGATACGAGTGAGGTTGCAATAAACACTGATGATTGTAATAATATACTTTTTACAAAAATAAATATATTTTATATAATTACAACACTTAGAAAGAATTTACATAAAACAAATAAATCAATCGAAATATTAAGTCTGAACAAAACTTAGATTAAGACAAAAATGTTACGATCTGAAAATTATATAACTACTTAACTTTAAATCTGATAAACCTTGAAATAAGTGAAAAGAAATATCATGAAAATTATACAATCACTTGTTTCACTGGAAATTAAATCTGAATACAATGTTTAAGTTTGTTACTTAATAAAAATAGATAACCAGATCACAATACAAGAACCTATCACCTTACTACAGGGCCGTTTACAAAAACTCTAAGAGAATTTTTATAAGTACTCACTATGTTTACTAAAACTTGTCACACCAAAACTTCCATATTTGACTGAGCACTTTTATTACAATACACTGGGCTGAGTATGAGAGAGGCGAGGAGAAGACTATGACATAAGGCTGGAATCATCTATCTATCTATGCCACCCTGGGGTCGCCTTATATATGAAACTTAGCTACTTCCAGAAGCTTCCAGGATCGAGATCTGGTAGATTAGGGATTGGCCTAAGGCGTTAGAGTTACCAAGTATTGCTCTCTCGAACACGTATCCATGCAACACTAGACCAACTCTCTCAGTCAGCTAGCTCCGCCCACCATTTTTCCCCGATATAAAAGTAAAAGGTGATATCAATCACTAGGTTTTTCGGGAAAATTTCAAAGTACATGCCACAATATCAGCACTGCTTATTTTCCCTCAAACATGACGCAATACCTCATAAAAATATAAAAAAAAAACATTTACATAAGCCCATATTCATATCTAATATGGGTTACATAACACTCTCAAACAGATTATGTAAGACTTCTAACAAAAATGTGTGAAAAAAGTTATTCCTTAAAAATAACGTAAATTTACATATACTGACTTGAACGAAGAATACGATTAGATTAGCGACGAAAGTCTTACGTAATTTACGTAATAGACTTAAACATGCACAAGAGGAATTCATCTTAAGAGCTGGCTATTCACCTCTGCAATGCACATATGAAAACATAGATAAAATACATGAATAATCTACTGTATTTATTCTACACTAGACCAGCTTCGTGAGAATATAAATATATATATATATATATATATATATATATGTATGTATATATATATATATATATATATATATACATATATACACATGTATATATATGTGTGTGTGTGTATATTTACGTATATAGAAATTAGAAAGTATAGTTCATCTTTTAGTGTAATTTTTATAAAAGGAAGAAGACATATGTAAAATGCCATTTTGTTACTCAGGCTGAATTAGAAGAAGTGGAAGCTGTTCGTAGGAGTTATCACGTTGCTAAAAAGAAATCTTCAGTTGAAGCCCCAGTCAGCAGTCCTCAGAGGAATTCCCCTCCCACATCTGAGGACGAAGGCGGCGAGGACACAGGAAGAACCCAAGGAGCACCGTCAGACACTTCCACTTCGACAGGAGTGGACTGTGATCTTCAGAACTTGCAATTGCAAGATTCCACAGCAGAAACACCCCAAGAGGAAGTCACTCATATTTAGTATTATGGTCTTAACAATGGCCGTGGAAGAAGTTTTGTTAAGGTGTAAGTTTGGACGGAAGAGGTTTTGAAACTCCGATGGTATGTTTTTCTTTATTCTTTAGGAAATATTTTCAGTATATATTCATATTGTAATGAGAACATAGATTCAAGTATTTTTATATTAATAGATCATTGCACTGTAGCAGTACAAGCTTTTAATTTCAATTGGATCTTGTTCAATATATGGTATAAGACATTTTTATTTAAGATGAAATCATTGGATTCCACGATGACCCATATAGTCATTGGATAGCCATATAAAAAGCTTACTAACTTTTGCTCAACATTAGCACCAAAGGTTTTAGCACAAGAACCAAATTATGCACTGAAAAGGAAAAGTGGCACAATATTTGCTACTAATGCTTGTTGTAAAACTTGTTTGAAAAAAAGTTCAAGTAATTAGTGGTTTTGTATTTCAGTTAATAGTGCATTTTTTTCTTCAGTAGATAAAAGACATTGTGCACTCTTATGAAGTTTTACCACTTCATCATGTATCAGTACTATGATGCTCTTGTGGTGTCATTTTAACCAGTCATACAAGTCTTTGCAGTGTTCAAGTACAGTGCTTACAATACATTTCTCATTCTTTTAGTTAATTTATCATTTATTTTATTTCAAGTCAACACTTCGGATATGTACCTTTGTTAATTAAAGTCAGTTGCTGTTGTATTTCAAGTAATACCATAATGAATTTCACCTGTTATCCTTAGAGAGCCTATTGGAAACCTCCCTGTCTGGCGGTCTACTGGACGGGAGTTTGAGTCACGCTCAAGATTGATAGTTTCTTGTAGTGTCTACAACCGCACTATTCTTGTGAGGGGAGGATGTGAAAATTTGGAGGAGCCTGTAGGTCTACCTGCTGAGTCATCAGCAGCCATTACCTAGCCCTCTCGGGTCCTAGCATGTGTTGATAGAGGGCTTGGGTGCTGATATGTATATATGATCAGTCTCTAGGGCATTGTCACTGTCACTTACCTTTGCCATTCATGAGTGACCTTTAAACCTTTAAGTGGATGTTCTTAAAGAGATAGATTCTCATCAAAATCAGCTTTTAAGATTCAGTGCAACACTTTCTTTCTTCACAATGTTCTTTTTTCTTGCTATTCCTTTGACGGATTACAAAGAAAAGAGGTTAGAATTGTAAAGTAATTTATTAGCAATTCCTTGTGTATTTCATCAACCCAATCCCAAACTTAGTTATGTCCGTCATGAAAGATTAGAAGATGACCCATTATACAGCAGGCATATTTCTGAGGGATAACATGTCTTCAGGAACTTGAAAAATCTTAAAATTCTTCTCCAACATGTGTGGAGGATTTTCCAGAACATTTTTATTTCAAAATTAACACCATTTTCTTTAATCAATACTCCGGTGTACATTTCAGAATATCTCCAGTTTTTAATCAAAATTAGTTTAATTCATATGTATAACTTATTTTGACTGTCAAGATTAGTTGGATATGACCCATCCATTTTGTGGATGAAAGGTAAAATACATGTTTTGTATTTTCCGTAGTAACTTGGCAAAGACTGTTAACACAAGCATTGATCTATCTGTCTTTCAATTTGTTCGTGTAAGCGAAGCACTATACCTGTCTGTGTAATCCACAAATTCAGTAAGCTGAATGGGTAGATTAGATGGATGCGCGAGGAATAGGATATCGCTGGTCCATTTTTCTTTTTTATTCCAGCATGGTTTAAATTTGATAACATTTTACAGTCTGTTTTTCATATCAACAATTATCTTGCGGGTGGCTCTAATTAGATGATCATTTTTTATTAGATATTGTTTTTTAAGTATAGCCTAATTGCAAAATGGATAGGAGATGCAGACTGAAAGTCAGTATGAACAAAATCATGAGCATGTTTAATGTTATGAACAGTAGTTTTTAAGGGTAAGGATATACTGGAATTTACAAGGATGCCTTTATATAGATATATTCAAGCAGTATTACTGTGTATTTTGAACTTTATTGGGGAAACAATGGACAATACACTATTGCCTTATACTCAAGAAATTTTTCCACTAGTAACTGGGAAGATTTTACTTTACCTCTCATTAGGGCTGTCTCTCTCTCCCTTTAAGATATGATTCTGTCAATGACCTTTGATGTCACGACACCAGACAATTGCTAAATTAATCAATTAAGCTATGATTAACATGTAACCTTATTGCTATTTATCGTACCAAAAAAATATCTGTATTATCATTGTCATCGCCTAGTCATCATTACTCAGTAACAATTACTCTTCCATGTCTTGAAAGAGACATTGTTAACAAAAGATGTTTGTTACTTATTTTGTAGGATTTTTTAAAATCTCTTGATCAAATGTTATCCATTGAAACAAAATTTACAAACTTCTTCCTGTTATCATTTACTGTCACATCTTCATCTAAAAAAATTTTTGAAAAAAATTTCATGCTAGGTTGATTGCCTTGGGAGTTTGATTAGGGGTATGTTGTTACCCATTCATCAAATAGTATACATGTTAACTGCCACCTGTAGTTGAGTATTATAAGGTAACATATAACCTGTGAAGGTATAATTGACTGCTTTAATCCTCGGGGCCTTAGGTCATGAACTTTTAGTGTCCTTGTATTGTGTTAAGTAGCTTTTAAATATTCGATGTCTTGTTAAATGTTACAGGGATCAGTCACTTTATTTTCAGAAAAACAGATGCAATAGTCATGGCTAATGATGAAAACTTATATCATGCCTAAAGGATCCATATTGAAAGTCGATAATACTATGTGGCATTTTCATCTCTATTGAACTTGCCATTATATTGTGCTTTACTGTACTGTACTACATTGCGAGTCATTCTGTTGTAAAGGTTAATGTATTCACTGCACTTATTTGGAAAACATTTGACATTTATTTTATTTAATAGTATTACAGTACATTAAAATTTGTTTCCTGTTTACTTAGACTTATGCCTTTCACTGTTTGTAGCAAATGTATGTTAATTCAGCTTAGAATTTTTTTTAAGGATGATTAAGTTGTTTAGGCTCTTGACCCTTACATAATATAAGATGAATAACATTCAATGTGTTACCACAATATACAGTACAGCACAAAAAACAGCTTATATTATTTATTTTACTAGATTTCAATGTGTGGATTTTTTGCATTGTAAGAAAACATTAGATTATAATAGATTTCAAATGAACTGATGCTCTATAAGTTTTCTCATGTTTGCCATTGAAGAAGCAAAAATTTTGTAAGTTCCTCTTCTATCTTCTATTTGAATTGATATAACAAATTAGGGGCTTTTTTATAAATTCAATCTCATTACAGGTTAACTTATCTTGCTCATCTACAGTAACTCATTCATTAGATTACGAATAAAAAAATCTATATTTTTCCTCCTTGCAAACCTTATTGTACTGTACTAACTTTTCAAGCCCAGCATGGTTGAAGGAGATCCTTCAGATGGTTCATGTGCTAGAAAGATGTTGGATTTATTTTGTTGCCCTCCCTTCACAATGAAAGATAGTATGAAAATTATTATTAATGTTCATGCGAAATATTGACAAGATATTATCTATACCCCGTATTCAATTTTTGCCTAACAATGGATGTGTTTAATTTTGTATCCAGACTGTTTGTGACATTTGTATTTGTTAAGTGTAACTGTATATCTTTTGATGTTATGTGCCGTATTATATTTCATCTATATGATGATGTCATTATTCTTTTTATTCAATGTAAAGAAGTAAGTTTTTGAGGACTTTCAGATCAGAAAACTACAAAAGGAGGAAGACTTACTTTATGTAAGTTTTTATTTCTCATTGGTCTTGAATCTGACCAGGACACTGCAAAATAACGTAACTGTAAGAACTGCTGATAATTGTTGGGTTAATACAGTATTTCATAGAGGTGACTTGAAGTGCATCTTAGTGCCTAATTTTCATAGGGGTAGGCTGCAATTGAATTTGAGCACACACACTGTAGATGTAAAAACTACGCGACCATTTTACCTCAAGAGGTATGGGTATCTTTTTATTTTGGCATCGGTTAGTGCATTCGTGTAATTAAGGTCTTGGATCGTTTTTTTCTTAATAATTATTCATATAACCTCTATTTCAGTTTCAAGTATATGAAAAGTGATCTTACTATAGTATAATTTTCTCAGTTATGATCAATCATTGACCTTTTTACTTTACCCTTGATATTGATAAGGATATTACATTTTATCAAAACTTTTTAAAAAGAACACAGAAAAATTGTCCTGGTTTGCTTTGCTGAAATTTATATATAAATGTAAAAGGAAGTCCATATGAAGAACTGTACTAAAAGAATTTAGAAATACCGCACAGTACAGCATTCTTATATTAAGATGAAATTGCTTTCCTGCACGGAATTTCAAGTATTTCATAAATATACATGACAGGCTGTAAAAATAGCCAAGATTTTGATAATCTTTAATGTTCTACTAACATTGTGTACCCGTATAATGCAAGAAAGCTGTACATGTGAGAGAGAGAGAGAGAGAGAGAGAGAGAGAGAGAGAGAGAGAGAGAGAGAGAGAGAGAGAGAGAGAGAGAGAGAGAGAGAGAGAGAGAATCTTAAGAAAATATTTTAATCTCAGAGGAGTCTGAATTTCTTGTTATTTTTCTCATGAAAATCAATATTATTTCAATTATTGTGTTCTGTAAGTTGTATGTATATCTTAATATAGTATTTCAGTACATTGCTGAATACATAACAATAAAGAAGTTTTTTTTCCAATACAGAAGTCCCCTTTGATTGTGATTATGTGCATAAAGATAAAATTTTTACATCTTGAATGGCTACTTAAAACAATGATTTTGAACAGGTTTAAATATCTATGTTGTAATCAAAAGATCAAATTTTTTAAGATCCACCATCTCATTATAAAAGTCTCGCTGGTCCTTTTTTGTTGAATATTTTACAAGCTTAACTTTTTAAGAACTGGTAGTCCTTTACCTCTTTCTGTAAAAAAATCATCCACAATCCAATAATAGCATGAGGTACCAAGTAAAAGTAAGTTCCATTTTATTTTGTTTTGCACAATCACAATGTCACCATCTGCATTTGTTGCAGTTCTGCACAGTCAATTACATTCATAATTTTGAAGAATGCTTTTTATGGCACTTGTAAATATAATAAAAGCTACTGTAGCCAAAGCTTTGTGCCAAGCTGGGCAGACAGAACTAAAGGCTGAATTGTTGTTGAAATCAGCAAAGCAATGATGATAGAAAGGGTGGTGGTGATCCCTCCCTGTTAGGTACTTTTTCATCATTTCTCCTTTTTGATTTAGAACATATATTAATTTTGTACTTATTGATATTTTAGTTAGATGGTGAGTGTTTATTTAATTTAGTGTTGCTAAAGAGCTACAGTTTGGAGGTTGAGCACATTTTTACTGTTTCTTTACCGCATTTCTAACTGAAAAGGGGTTTGGAGACGTGTTTATTCTGTATACAGTGTATTTATGAGGGCACCCCATAGGAAGATCAAAAACACCATCTGATCTTGGTAACATTATTGATTCATAGGACCCAAAGCAGGATATTACTTTACTTTTACAAAAGTCATTGTGCCTAAAGTAAGGTTGTTATCTATTCATTTGTTCAAACAGTTGATCCAGGTTGTGTGGGATGCCAGTCAACTTTTTCTAGGTATTGTACGAGTTACATGGTTTGTAGGTAAATAGCCCTCATCTCATTTAATCAGTAACATCCATTATCATATCAATATACTTTCTCATTTAATTCTGAGACACTAACCAACTAGTCTTCATATGGCTCTTGTATCACAAAGTCATGGTGAGTGAGTTGTTATGACAATATAAATATTACTCTTAGGTTGTTAAACCAGATAGTGGAGCAGATAACTGTAACCATCTTTCATTTCCAGAAACAAGCACCAATATTGGCACACATTCTTTGGGGATTGATCTTGATAAAAACCTGTTAACCACCTAGATAATTAAACTGGTAGCAGTTTTTCAAGATGGACTCCATATAATATAAGGAAATATTACATTGTTCCCATAATAACAAGCCTACCGTTATTGATTTGGATTATCTCTCGGTAGAGCTGGAAGGTAGCCATTAGACTTTAATTGCGAGGTGGCAACCCTGCCCAACTGCTTAAGCGTGTAGGCTGGGGGTACCCAGCTGCCTCTATATATATACTCACAGCAGTAAGAGGCGTCACTTTTTCTCTTGGCTCGGTAGAGATCGGACATGTCCTCTCTTCTCCCCGACTGTCATTGGTCTTTTTGACTTTGCTTTCTCTTTTTCAGGAGTACGTGTTCTCTCTACGATCGCCTTCATGCGAACCTGTACAGGGCGCGAGGGTGCCGCGTGCGGTACTTTCATCTCTTCGTTGTGCGATCACGAGCACAGTCTAGACCTAGGTCCAGGCGCTCGCGTTCTAGATCTCTGTGATCTAGATCACGAGAACGATGCTCGCGCTCGTGAGGATAACGCTCCCATTCTCGAGGGCAGCGTTCAGGCTCGCGAGGGTACCATTCACTAGGCCAACACTAACGTTCGCGAGATAGGCATTTGCGAAATTCACACTGTTCTCGAATGAGAGCTAGACGCTCCCATACATAAATATCTCGATCACGAGCCGCCCGTTCGCAATCAAGGTTTAGAACTTCCTTGTCTAGAAGTAGAAGTAGGTGCTTGCGCAGTCCATCAGCACATACTCCTTCAACCAGACCTTCTTCCTACAAATGACCTCGGACCGGACTGGATCATGAGAATGACCACTCCTCAGACAGGCGTCCAGCTAAACCCCCAGTGCCTTTCACTGCCTGGGGAGTATTAGCAAAGCGCTTGCCTACGTGGCGCTTGGAAACGTATCCCACTGTGACACGTTCTCCAACAATAAGAGTTGTCCCTACTCAGAAGCCTTCTCTGCCGATTTCGTCGGACGTAGATACTTCTCTGAGGCAACAGGAAGGCATTGGACCTTCCTCTTCCTGTGTGGCTCCTAATGCGCCTGTTGCAAGCACCTCTGCTCGTGAATCAGGTCTGTTGACGTGTGAAACTCGCGATTTTGCGTGAATCTCATGATTTCGTGAGCAAATTTATGATTTCTGCAAGTAATTCATGAGCAGATGTGTCAGAACCATGAGCAAGTGTGGTACCAACACCTTCGCCTCGACCCTCAGCTTCTTCCACCTCCAGCGGAAGACTGACACCCTTTTCAGATGGTTTCAAGGAGCTGCCTAATAGGTTCGCTAAAGTGCCTTTTAGTCCAGACCTTCCTTCTTGTCCGAAGAAACGTGTTCCTCTCCCTCAGAGGTTATCACCTCCGTTGACTGGAGCTCCATCTAGAGTTCCCCCCTAGGTACACACTCCTCATAGACTTCCTAGAGAAGTCCAGAGCTTACCTAGAGGATTAGAACTTCCCCCATGGGCGAGTACTTTCATCACCACCCTGCTGAAGTCTCTGAATGTGGCTCCTCCACCGCCACAACCTCCGACTGTCCCAGTCAAGGCAACCACGAGGATTACCTTGGAACCCTCGTGGAGTTTGTCCGATGGTAGTCAAGATCCTAGAAGGAGGTCAACAGCTGACAAGGTAGGCAGATCACCTCTACCGCAATCGTGTGCTGAAGGTCCTTGAGTCTGACTTTTATATGGCCAACTTACCCTTTACTCCAGTGAAGGTAAAAGAGGTCATAACTAAGAGAGAGAAAAGGAGGAATGCCCAGGGAGATAGCTGTCCATCCATTCAACCCTCAAGAGATTGAGGTAGTGCTTCCAGGCCAACGTTCGGTTTCCTTACCTACTCTAGAGGAGGAGCCTTCAGCTCCTTGGCCAAAGCTTCGTCAGTTACCTCGAAAACCTCGCAGGTTCCCCCACCTAATACCGCAGAGGAACGTCCTGTGTGTAGGGAATCGAAGGACACTAAGATGATGTGGCGAGATGTAAACAAAAGCAACACCCACACCCTTGAATCTTACTACTGACAATAGTCTCCTCAAAATAAACTTTCTACTATCGTAATCTTACAGCTGGACTCTTGCACAAAGGGAACAGTAAAATGAAACATAGCCTTAAAACTATATTGCTTACAAATTAAACACAACCAAAACAAATCACACGTATCACTAATCATAAACTTAACACTAAAACCGACAAAATAATAGCAACAGACAATATTTTAGATATGGTATAATGGTGCGTGTGGGTACACAGAACTCACCAATAATCAGAAAATCAATATCCCTTTACCAAACCCAACACCGACAGTCCACACACAGTACCAAAAACTCTTAAAGACTAAAATAAAGCCCTTAGCACTAAAACATCAACCGTATGCCATAAACCAGCAACAAATAATCACATCTTAACACTAAAGCATAACAAGCGAAAACACTTAAATCAATAATATATAAGTTAGTGTGTGGTCACCGTCGTCCACACACGGGCAACAGTCCTAACCCACTGCCACAACTTTCTGGCAGAGTATTAGCCTACAGCCAATTCCACTGTGCAATCGCTTAACTCTTTATATTCACAGAATACCATATCTCCATATCCAGGCCAAACCAGTGTCGTCATCATCATCATCCGGAACTTTTACAGGCTTGGACATCAACAGTTACAAGAGCTTTCCAAGACCAGTCTATTTCCAAATCATTAAATGTACACAGTCATCATCAATCTATCTATACACATGCGGAAGGCAACCAACAGTCCAAGGACAAACAAAAACTCCAAAGGAGGAATTACAGCGCTTATACAAAAAAAATCACTTCCAAGCTGGCTGGTCAATGAACAAAAGCAAAATAATCCAGCATTGGGGACACAACAGACTCCTGCTGTAGTCAAATAGAAAAAGCATTCTCCCAATACATTCATCCTTACCCTAACCTAGCTAAAAAAAAAAATAACCAAACGACCTCAATTATACCAACAGTCTTTCCCGCTACAAACAACCATTACACTAACTACCTCTCTCTTGGTGGCACGCATATACAGACACATACACGCTCGCACGCATACTCACTCTCTCTCTCTCTCTCTATCTCTCTCTCTCTCTCTCTCTCTCTCTCTCTCTCTCTCTCTCTCTCTCTCTCTCTCTCGATTTGGCAAAACCTAATCAAAATATAATTAATCCTCCACATTCCTCCCCCTTACTTTGCCAAATCCTCACATACACTTACCTATTTTCTCATTACCCAGTCACAATTGGGAACAGGGCCTCGGCTTCGAGTAACTGGGCCTTTATATACCTGTATTCTCTCATTCACTTCTTCCATATCATTATCATTCATTGTACTATTACGATTCCCGTCTATGTTCCGCTCGTCTAAAATATCATGCACTATTCCATCTACCTAAATTTCATCTGGCCCTAAAATCCCACTAATTTCTGTCAACAATTCATCCATTACATTGAAACCATTTTTTACTTTAACAAAAGAATCATTCATACTACTTGTGATTGTCCTATCTCTCATTCTTGCGTCCGTCACACGTTCTCTTACCTCATCTAACGAAAAACCACAGACACTATAAGTATTGTTCATACTCATCCAAGTTTCATCTGTAGGAAAAAGAAGTCGTTGGAAAATTTTAGTGGGGATAAAAGACAGGAAAATTTTGTAGTTATTGGTGGGAATCAGAATGGGCAGGATAAGGGTGTAAATGTACAGGTGAGTATGGAATACGCACCTGTACATTTACACCCTTATCCTGCCCATTCTGATTCCCACCAATAACTACAAAATTTTCCTGTCTTTTATCCCCACTAAAATTTTCCAACGACTTCTTTTTCCTTCCATACTCGACTAACACCAATTGCTTATCTTCTAAACCTAATGTCTCACACATACTGGGTTCATACTTGTTCATTTTCAACCATTTATTCATACCATTCTCCTGAATATATCTTGGTACTTCCTTCCATTTTCGCAACTGGTTGTGGTGCGCCCTAACCTTTTCCACACTACCATCCACACATCCTTTACCCAAAACATAACTCAACCCACTAGAACCAACATCTAACACCTCATTATGGACCCTCAAACTTATCACGTACCTTATTGACATTCATTCTTCCCTTTTCAATTACTTCTTTTAACACTTTCTCTCCCACTTTATAGCTTACAAACTTCTCATTTGCTTCCCTCCAAACATCTTTATCATTCTCAGACACACTCAATCTGGGTCCTACTATCTTTTCAAAATTCAACACAAACTTACACGGAGACATACCTGTACTCTTGTGCACAGTCGCATTATACGCCCACAACGTACGCCCAACATATAAATCCCATTCATTATCACATGTGCTCATCATCCGCAAAATTTCTGTCAAGGTTCTTACAGTCCTTTCAGCCAAACCATTCACACTTGGCATATACAGAGTCGAATATACATGTTCAATGCCCCATTCTCTTAATATCTGCTCAAACTCCCATCCAACAAACTCCGGACCATTGTCACTTATCATTTTTGCAGGCTTTCACACACACATCGGCAGCATCACTTGACTTACCATTCTCGCTACAGTCTCGCTCCTTTTATTCTTGATGGGTACTGCATACGTAAACTTACTCATATGATCGACTATAATAATCATTCCCACATGTCTCCTCGCAGTGACAGGCAACGAAACACAATCAATCACAAATATCTCAATTTGCTTTTTCATACGTAACCTCAAAACAGGCGGACTTGCATGCATGCTCTGATACTTCTCCTTCTGACAATCCTCACAAGTAGTCGCTACATCCCTACAAATTTGACTAAACCCAGGCGTAAACAACCTTTCTCGCCTGCATTCCCATAATTTATTCTTCCCCATATGCCCATACCTGTCATGCACTAACATACACATACTTACAGCTGCATGCATCGGAAATACAGGAACATATATATCTTCATCCATTCCCCTATGTAAAAAATACACAATATTGTTACAAATAACAAAAATTTTAACAACTTTCTTATACACTTCCAAATCATACGGCCATTCTTCCACCCTAATACCCTTTAAAATACATTCACGTGACCTATTTATTTCTAAACATTCATCTTGCATTTCTTCCACCTCTTCTTTAGTCAACAAATCATCTTCACTCTTCGCAATATCCATCATGCCAACAAAATTCGCCATAAATACACTATTATCCTCAATTACTATTACTTTACACCCATTCTTCAAAAGCAAACCCTCACCAATATCAACTGACATATTGTGCAACCTCAAAAAATCTATTCCTATCAAAAAATAACTAGGCATTTCATTACCTCTCATTACAATAAAATTATGTTCAACTTCCATACTCCCTAGTTTCACCTTCAACCTCACTTCTTCCCAAACAAGTAAACTTCCTGACCTATTCCATGAATTCTCACACTCGTACACTGTCTTTTCACTTCCCAATTGTACCTCTCAATTTCCCTGATAACCGACACATTTACTAATGACACCTGCGCACCCGTATCAATTAAACTACAATATTCATTCTCCTTTATATTCACATATGTTATTATTCTTCCTTTTACACCTTGCATGCATACATTTACTCTTCTTTCAGTTCTGTCACTCACTTTGCCAGTATGTTCATCATCATATTCACTGTCCTCCATACCACCATATCTTGGATTAAAGTCACTCGCACCATTATCCTTCTCACTCAGTAATTTGCAACACTCCTCATTACATTGAATCATCAAAATGTATCTCCTATCATTCTCCTTATATGCTCATTTACTCTACCTCGTATTTTTTGATGCCCTACCTTTTCACACCTATAACACCTCTCTTCACCATACCACCACTTGACCTACCTCGCTGTGCACTAACACTCCTATCTCTCCAAACCTGATTTCCCTGTCTAAACCCTTCATTTGTCTGCATGGGTATTCCTACATTACTCGCCCTAACATTCGTATCTACCACACTATCAGCTACCCTCATTTGCCCTCTCATAACAGCATCTATAATGCTACCAAATTCTGGCACACTTTCCTCCATTCCAGTTCTTACACTCACAGATTTACTTTCTTTCATACACCTATCCAACTCGTAATCCTCAACTATCTCTAAAATATCATGCAAGTCCTCCTCATTTTCTCCTTCCATTTCAAATTAGTAAACTCAAACACATTCTCTGGTACTGTACCCAAAAACTTCTTCATTAGTTCCTTATTTTCATTTATGCCTTCATCCCCATACTTCTCTACAGTTCCTGAAGTTCCCTTAGTTTCCTTTGCATCTCCTCATTCTCACAACTCAACCTCGCATTCTCTAACAACAACCTCTCCTCTCTCTCATTAGACAACTGCAATTCCTCCTTTAAAATCTGTAACTGTTCTTCCATTTCTTCCATTTCCATAGGTCTTATGTCTAATTCCTAAACCTATTCTGCCCTTGTCCAACTGTCCAGTTTTCAATCCCACCTTGACAGTCCCTGTTCAGGCGCCAAAATAATGTGGCGGTATGTAAACAAAAGCAACCCCCCACACCCTTGATGAATCTTACTACTGAAAATAGTCTCCTCAAAACCAATTTTCTACTATCGTAATCTTACAACTGGACTCTTGCACAAAGGTAACAGTAAAACGAAACATAGCCTTAAAACTGCATTGCTTATAAATTAAACACAACCAAAAAAAATCACTCATCATTAATCATAAACTTAACACTAAAACCGACAAAATAACAAGTGATAATATTTTAAATATGGTATAACGGTGTGTGTGGGTACACAGAACTCACCAATAATCAGGAAAACTATATTCCATTACCAAACCTAACACTGACAGTCCACACACAGTACCAAAAACACTTGAAGACTAAAATAAAGCCTTTAGCACTAAAACGTCAACCATATGCCATAAACCAGCAACAAATAATCATATCTTAACACTAAAACATAACAAGCGAAAACACTTAAATCAATAATATATAAGTTTGTGTGTTGTCACCATCGTTCACACACGGGCAACAGTCCTAGCCCTCTGCCACAACTTCCTGGCAAAGAGTATTAGCTTACGGCCAATTCCACTGTGCAATCGCTTAACTCTTTATATTCACAGAATACCATATCTCCATATCCAGGCCAAACCAGTGTTGTCATCATTGTCATCATCATCATCCGGAACTTATATCAGGCTTGGACATCAACAGTTACAAGAGTTTTCCAGGAGCTGTCTATTTCCAAATCATTAAACGTACACGATCATCATCAATCTATCTATACACATGCGGAAGGCAACCAACAGTCCACGGACAAACAAAAACTCTAAAGAGTCCAAGCTGGCTGGTCGATGAACAAAAGAAAAATAATAATCCAGCATTGGGGACACAACCAACTCCTGCTGCAGTCAAATAGAAAAAGCATTCGCCCAAGACATTCATAGCTAGGATAGAGCATTGATGAATGTCTTGGGCGAATGCTTTTTCTATTTGACTGCAGCAGTAGTCGGTTGTGTCCCCAATGCTGGATTATTATTTTTCTTTTGTTCATCGATCAGCCAGCTTGGAAGTGATTTTTTTGTATAAGCGCAGTAATTCCTCCTTTGGACTCTTTTAGAGTCTTTGTTTGTACGTGGACGGTTGGTTGCCTTCCGCATGTGTATAGATAGATTGATGATGACCGTGTACGTTTAATGATTTGGAAATAGACTTCTTCTTCTTCTTTGTCTATATCTTTTCCCACTTCTATGTGGGGTCGATGTTTCTGGTCAGCTTTCTCCATCTACCTCTGTCCCACACCTTTGCTTCCCACAGAATGCTGAAGCAACATCGCAGTGCACTCAGAGTGCAATACAAATCATGTACAGGAAGTCATCTCAGGTTCTGCCTTTGCCCAAAGGTAACCCACATCTGCTTGAAGTGCCTACAGAAACATATTCAGCCTGTTTCTTCTTCAATGGCACAAAAAAGGGCTTATTATTAAGAAATTCTGAATATTTTTGGTGATCAATCTGTTCTGAAGAAGTGTTTTAATTCTTTCATTTTGCCTTGTTTTGAGTAATTTTCTCCTGCCTGGTCTTCCGTTGCTGAATCTCGTTTTAATTTGTTGGACAAGAATGTGTGATCGATAAAATTTCTTATTCCTGATCTAGATATTAATCTCTGGCACTATTTTTCAGTTAGTTCTTTATGCATGTTGCATAAGATTTTTCATACATCTGACCATCCTTTACATTCAGATCTTCCCAGATCAACACAGTATTCTAGATGTTTTATTCCAGCTATGACCAGATTGTGGAGTGATCTACCTAATCATGCATTTGAATCAGTAGAACTTCAAACTTGCAGCGAATGTTTATGTTTATGTTTAACAGGTTTACATAAGTCTCTCTTTATAGTTTATTTATGATGGATCTATTGTAATTTTACTATTCTTAAAATATGTATTTCTTTATTTCCTTGCCTCACTGGGTCGTTTTTCTCTGTTGGAGCCCTTGGGATTATAGCATCCTGCTTTTCCAACTAGGGCTGTACCTTAGCTAGTAATAATATTAATGACAACATCTGTGTCCCTGCCTTTGATCCTAATGACTTTGCATACCTTAGGATCATTAAGATCTACATGTCAGCTTCTTCAGGACTACTTGGTACCTCCCCAGCCAGATTGATAGTGTGGTTGCTGACAACAGCATTTTCTTCTTTGGTCATGTTGTCCAAATTTGGTGTGACCACATAGGCAATCTTGATCAGACAGAAATTTAAACAGCTCGGGTCTGTTGTCATTTTCTCTTAGGAAGTTTTGCATGTTAGACAAAATTTTGCCCTCTCTTGTCACCCTGTGTCTCACCCCATATCGTCTCTTTTATCTAGTATTAGTTTTTATACTAGATAGCCAGTAGACATCAAACACAATGTCTTTTCTCTTGTACTTGGTAGAGTATGCTTGTATTGTATTAAAGACATCGAGCATTACATACTCTTTAAATGT
Source organism: Palaemon carinicauda (assembly GCF_036898095.1). Classification (NCBI taxonomy): domain Eukaryota; kingdom Metazoa; phylum Arthropoda; class Malacostraca; order Decapoda; family Palaemonidae; genus Palaemon; species Palaemon carinicauda. Next base: position 5,542,519 of record NC_090738.1, on the reverse strand, counting down.
CTTTCAACTTATTAGGGGCTAACTGTTCACCAATGCTGCACCATCAATAATGATGCTATCAGTGTCTGGTTCTGCCCCAGGGATTGTGACTTGGCTCTGAAGAATGGTAGTGAGGTAGGATTTCTGACAGGTGTGGGGCTTTCCATCATCACTGAAGGCAGTAGGATGCATGTGGGTCTCCTGACGGAAGAACTCCGAGTCACACTCTGCTTTGGCATGATGTGAACAGTTTGAAGAACAGTTGACAGTCGGCCTTCAACCCTTTTTGCTTTTAAGAGTCAATGCTGGTACCTGTCAGAAAAAGTAAACTATTCTTTTTTTTGGGGGGGATTGGATTATAAATTTTAGGCCTCAAACCAAGCAATGGGACATCAAAGGCCATTCAGCTTTATATGATACAAATTAATGAATCTTATCCATAAACTCACATCATTTGGTATTATTTCAACTTATCAAAATAATCACATTTCTTTCGTACAATAACATTTAAATGTTAAATGAATAGGAAAATTAGATATATAAATTGATAAAGTTAATCAACGCTTGTGATGAAACCCAATAAACACATCATTTTTTTTTTCAAGTTCATGGGATATCAATATCCCACTGTATATCTCTTAAAGGTTTATTCTGAAGTAAATGTGTTCTGTGAAGATTAAAACCAGGATATCTACTAAAATATGTTTTATATCAAGTCACTTGACAGGTATTACAAAGAGGGGCCTGTCGCCCTTCCCCACTCTTCATTGAATAACTATGGGTTGCATGTGTATGGCCAATAAGCAGCTTGGTTAAAACGATGTTATCCCCCCTACCTGTAGAATTAGAAGATGACCATTTATCCACTGAAGGGTGAATTTGTTTCAATTTTGTATTGTTTGTCAGTTCAGTCCATCGAGTCTGCCACATATTCTTATAGTGGAAATGTATATTACTTCTAAGGTCTTTGTAAGGAATACTTATGGAGGATGTGCTAAGTAACCCTGAAGCTTCCTTAGTTGCCTTATCTACTCTTTCATTCCCATCCACCCCAACATTTGCTGGGACCCAACAGAATTGAACACTGATATTCATCCTAGACTGCAGAGATACTAACCAGACCTACACCTCTTGTATTAAATGATCGGATGGCATATTTTTTTAATTGCCAGTAAAACACTACTGGAATCCATAAAACTTGTGTAAAAGCTATTTTGATCACCATTTTCAAAAATATATCGGACTGAGAGAATTATTGTATACAGCTCTGCAGTAAATGCTGAATAAGAGGATGGAAGTTTCCTTCTTATAACAATATCCCCCACCACTTCTGCACTTCCAACTCCCGCTGGAACCATCCGCAAAAACACGTTTCCCACGATGCTGAACAGCATGATTTAAGAATCCACTTTTCATTACCTTACTGGGTAAGGTATTTTTTCCTCCTCCTGTAAATATACTTTATTAGATGGATTACACCAAGGGAGAGACTTGGGGTATCCTACCTCTGCTATACATGCTGGGCATATAGCATCCTGCTTTTCAAACTAGGGTTGTAGCTTAGCAAGAAATGATGATAATAATAATAATAATAGGAGCTCACTTTAAAGGAGCCGTAACATACTTACTGTTAGGAATGTTTTTCATAAAAACCTTAAACTCGACTCCTCTCTATAGATGGAAATGGGAGTCATGTCAGAATCTACATATATAATGGGAGATGTTCTGTATACACCAGTCCAGATGTGGAACCCCACATTGTGAATAACATCAAGTCTTTCAAGCAAAGTGTAGTAACTGACCCATAAAATTGATGCGCCTAGTCTAATTTGCTCAGACACAAAGATGTATAAATTTTAAGCAAAGTTGTTCTACCAGCACTCCAATCAAAATGTGATACGACTTTAAAGATATTCAGTGGCCTTTTAACCCTGATGGATAGGTCATTCATATGGAACCAAAGAAAATTTTCTTGTCAAATATTACCCCAAGAAACTTGACATTACTGTATCTTCATATGGCAAAATACAATTATTCAAGAAAATGGTGGGATCTCCTCTTTTACAAGTATGAGTAAAATAAATGGCTTTGGTCTTCTGAGAAGAAAATATGAATTTCCGAGAATTTTCTAATGCGCAAGCAGCATTGATATCAATTTGAAGCTTTTGCTGTGCTTGTAGTGCAAATGACCCACTATACTACAATAAATTTCCAAAATCATCAATAAAGAAGTGATCCTTGTCTGCTAGAAAGTAGGTGACTCATGAGACTATTAATAGCAACAGCGAATAAGGTCATATTCAAGATGCTACCTTGGAGACCAACTTCTTACAAGTAGGTAAAAGATGGTTCTGACCCCACTCTCCCTTTAATAGAACGGTTTGATAGAAATGCTTCAATAAAATACAACATTTGTTCTCCTATTCCCCTCAAGGCCAACTGCTTTAAATTACTGTACTACCTTCCAAATGGTGTCATATTCCTATTCGGGGTCAAAAAAAGACATACCATCTGATTTTGGTTAGCTAAGGCACTTGAAATTTCCCTTGATAAGATCAGCAACAGGTCTAGTGTACTTCGGTTTTCCCTAAAGTCGAACTGCCTGTTTGATTAAAGGATTTTTTATTCTCGAAACCATACAAGTCAGTTGTTGACCATTCTCTGTATTAGTTTGCATATGCAATAGTTAGCGCTATAGGCCTATAACTAGATGGCAGTTATGGGTCTTTACCAGACTTGTGGCCGGAAATTACAATTAAAGTATGCCAGGAGTCAGGAGGAATATTCGAAGCCCATAGATCATTAAGAGTTTCTAATAAAGATCCCATAGTATCTAGTGGCAGATGTGAAATCATTTCATAGCTGATGTGATCTTCCCCTGGGGCACTCAAAGACGAGCTAGAGATAGCAATTTGTATCTTCTCCATACTGCAAGGTAGATTAAAAGCTTCAGTATTGCAAGAAGAAAGAAGAACAACATACGCTAATGCATGAAACGTGAGCAAAGTGTAGCAAGTAGCTGTGCTACATCTTTAGGGTCAACTATATATATATATATATATATATATATATATATATATATATATATATATATATATATATATATATATATATATATATATATACAGTGGAACCTCTACATACGAATTTAATCCATTCCAGAACCAACTTCGGATGTAGAAAATGTTCGGTTGTCGAAATGTTATTTTTATTAATAAAATAAATTTTTGAATATACTTACCCGATAATCATGTAGCTGTCAACTCCGTTGCCCGACAGAATTCTATGGAGGGATACGCCAGCTATCACAATACTAGAAGGGGGTGTATTTACCAGCGCCACCTGTGGCCAGGTACTCAAGTACTTCTTGTTGACACCTCCTCAATTATTCCTCGGTCCACTGGTTCTCTATGGGGAGGAAGGGAGGGTCGATTAAATCATGATTATCGGGTAAGTATATTCAAAAATTTATTTTATTAATAAAAATAACATTTTTCAATATTAAACTTACCCGATAATCATGTAGCTGATTCACACCCAGGGGGGTGGGTGAAAACCAGTGTACAAGATTAAAGGATAGCTAAGTATCCCATATTTCATATAATCAGTTATCCACAATAACAATGAAATAATAAGTACCTGGTAAGGAAGTCGACTTGAACCGTTACTCTGCCTTTAATAAGATCGTCTTCCTTACTGAGCGCAGCGTTCCTCTTGGGAGGCTGAATCAACTCAAAGGTGCTAAAGTATACAGGGCTGCAACCCATACTAAAGGACCTCATCACAACCTTTAACCTTGGCGCTTCTCAAGAAAGAATTGACCACCCGCCAAATCAACAAGGATGTGGAAGGCTTCTTAGCCGACCGTACAACCCATAAAAAGTATTCAAGAGAAAGGTTAAAAAGTTATGGGATTATGGGAATGTAGTGGCTGAGCCCTCGCCTACTACTGCATTCGTTGCTACGAATGGACCCAGGGTGTAGCAGTACTCGTAAAGAGACTGGACATCTTTGAGATAGAATGATGCGAACACTGACTTGTTTCTCCAATAGGTTGCATCCATAACACTCTGCAGAGAACGGTTCTGTTTGAAGGCCACTGAAGTAGCCACAGCTCTCACTTCATGTGTCCTTACCTTCAGCAAAGCAAGGTCTTCTTCCTTCAGATGAGAATTTGCTTCTCTAATCAGAAGCCTGATGTAGTAAGAAACTGAGTTCTTAGACATTGGTAGAGAAGGCTTCTTGATAGCACACCATAAGGCTTCTGATTGTCCTCGTAATGGTTTTGACCTTCTTGGATAGTACTTAAGAGCTCTAACTGGGCAAAGTACTCTCTCCAGTTCGTTCCCCACCATGTTGGACAGGCTTGGGATCTCGAACGACTTAGGCCAAGGACGGGAAGGAAGCTCGTTTTTAGCCAAAAAACCGAGCTGCAAGGAACATGTAGCCGTTTCAGATGTGAAACCTATGTTCCTGCTGAAGGCGTGGATCTCACTTACTCTTTTACCTGTTGCTAAGCACACGAGGAAAAGAGTTTTTAATGTGAGGTCCTTAAAAGAGGCTGATTGGAGCGGTTCAAATCCTGATGACATTAGGAACCTTAGGACCACGTCTAGATTCCAGCCTGGAGTGGACAACCGACGTTCCTTTGAGGTCTCAAAAGACCTAAGGAGGTCCTGTAGATCTTTGTTGGAGGAAAGATCCAAGCCTCTGTGGCGGAAAACCGCTGCCAACAAACTTCTGTAACCCTTGATCGTAGGAGCTGATAGGGATCTTACGTTCCTTAGATGTAACAGGAAGTCAGCAATCTGGGTTACATTGGTACTGGTTGAGGAAAACTGCATTGGCCTTGCACCAGCTTCGGAAGACTTCCCATTAAGACTGATAGACTCTGAGAGTGGATGTCGTCCTAGCTCTGGCAATCGCTCTGGCTGCCTCCTTCGAAAAGCCTCTAGCTCTTGAGAGTCTTTCGATAGTCTGAAGGCAGTCAGACGAAGAGCGTGGAGGTTGGGTGTACCTTCTTTACGTGAGGTTGACGCAGAAGGTCCACTCTAGGAGGAAGAGTCCTGGGAACGTCGACCAGCCATTGCAGTACCTCAGTGAACCATTCTCTCGCGGGCCAGAGGGGAGCAACCAACGTCAGCCGTGTCCCTTTGTGAGAGGCGAACTTCGGAAGTACCCTGTTGACAATCTTGAATGGCGGGAATGCATACAGGTTGAGATGGGACCAATCCAGCAGAAAGGCATCCACGCGAACTGCTGCTGGGTCTGGAATCGGAGAACAATACAAGAGGAGCCTCTTGGTCATCGAGGTAGCGAATAGATCTATGGTTGGCTGACCCCACAGGGCCCAAAGTCTGCTGCAAACATTCTTGTGAAGGGTCCACTCTGTGGGGAAGACCTGACCCTTCCGGCTGAGGCGATCTGCCATGACATTCATATCGCCCTGAATGAGCCTCGTTACCAGCGTGAGCTTTCGATCTTTTGACCAAATGAGGAGGTCCCTTGCGATCTCGAACAACTTCCTCGAATGAGTCCCTCCCTGCTTGGAGATGTAAGCCAAGGCTGTGGTGTAGTCGGAGTTCACCTCCACCACCTTGTTAAGCTGGAGGGACTTGAAGTTTATCAAGGCCAAATGAACTGCCAACAACTCCTTGCAATAGATGTGAAGTGTCCTTTGCTCCTGATTCCATGTTCCCGAGCATTCCTGTCCGTCCAGTGTCGCACCCCAGCCCGTGTCCGATGCGTCCGAGAAGAGACGGTGGTCGGAGGTCTGAACAGCCAAAGGTAGACCTTCCTTGAGAAGAATGCTGTTCTTCCACCACGTTAGAGTAGACCTCATCTCTTCGGAAACAGGAACTGAGCCCGTCTCTAGCGTCATGTCCTTTATCCAGTGAGCAGCTAGATGATACTGAAGGGGGCGGAGGTGGAGTCTCCCTAACTCGATGAACAGGGCCAGCGATGAAAGTGTCCCTGTTAGACTCATCCACTGCCTGACTAAGCATCGGTTCCTTCTCAGCATGCTCTGGATGCATTCTAGGGCTTGGAAGATCCTTGGGGCCGACGGACAAGTCCGAAAGCTCGACTCTGAAGATCCATACCCAAGGAGACAATGGTCTGGGATGGAACGAGCTGAGACTCCTCAAAATTGACCAGGAGGCCCAGTTCCTTGGTCAGATCCATAGTCCATTTGAAAATCTCCAGACAGCGACGACTTGAGGGAGCTCTTAAAAGCCAGTCGTCTGACGGAGCCGGACACAAGATCATGATACTGCTGCACAGTCTGTAAACTGTCAATCATGGGCAAGCGAGGAAGTACAGTGACAACCCGAATCTGTCTAGACTGTCTGGGTCGTACAGACAACTCCTTAACGGGTTGCTGAGGTTGCCGCACTGCGTCACAACAAGTCCCTTCTGTTGGTTGTTGAACGTCTTCCCCGTGACACATTGACTCCGTAAACAAAAAAATCCTCTAACAAGGACTAAGCTTGGACTGCATGTCATGCAACACAGCTCAAGGTCTATGGGAGCAGGTGTGGTAACAGACGGGATTAGCGGCTGAAGTGTAACCATTACCTTCCCTGTAAGCATGTTATGCTTAAATAAAAGTCCATAAGAGGTTATGCAGCTAAAGGCTCCCTCCAAATGACAGAGTCCTCAAGGGAATATCAGAAGGAGGGAGAAAAGAACTTTCTCATCTACAGGGACCTTATCCTAGAAAAGCTAAGTTCTCTGAGTGAGGGTTCACTGGTGCAAAGCAGCAGACTAGAAGGCAACGTTATGAAACTGCTTGACAGTCTAGTGAGTTGGCAACAACCCAAGATGTGTTGAGAAGCATGCGGTAAGGTATGCAGAGCATGATGTATGCAGAGTATGCTGTATGCAGAGCATGCTGTATGTAGAGCATGTTGTATGCAGAGCATGCTGAATGCAGAGCATGCTGTATGCAGAGCATGTTGTATGCAGAGCATGCTGAATGCAGAGCATGCTGAATGCTGAGCATGTAGTAAGCAGAGCCTGCTGTAAGCAGAGCCTGCTGAAAGGAAAGCAGAGCGTGTGCATGGCGTTTAACATTTCTCAGAAATTCCATGACCAGTGCTAGAGTGCTTTATGCATGCTTGCATGGGGTTTAAACCATGGTATGCTGAACAGCAGAGTCAGAACGAGCTGGAACAACAATAGTGTGGTTTCCTCTTCAAGACTCCGATGAGGGAACACCTGAGGCTCAGTCTGCAAAGGCTGAATAAAAGACAAGCAGAAGGAAGGCGCATGGGTGGAGGAGGCTGACTCCTAGCATGAGTGGTTGAACCCAAGGGTTGCGCTTGCTGAGCGGTTGGCGGAAGCGGAGTAGCAAGTTCCAGTTCCTGTGGTGTGAGCGGAGCGCGATGAGGAAGAGGCTGCGCAGAACAAGGTAAATGTCTCGCAAGCTGAGGCTCCTGAGGCGCAAGGCTAAGGTGTTGTGGTGCTTGCCTTATGGAGGGTTGAGCTCGCTGCAGCAAGAGCTGAGGAAACTGACTCATGGACGGGAGAGGTTGTTGTACCTCAACCGAGTGTTGCATCACTGGTGGAGCAGCAAGTGGAGGCGGAGGAAGAGAGGTATAATCCTCCTGATCCCAATGTAAAGGTTGCCTTAAGAAAGGCGGAGGCTGAACACCACAGGGAACAGCAAACTCAGCACGTGTCTCAACATCGTACGCCTGGCAGGTGGAACTGCTGGCAGGTGGTACTGCGATCAGGCGGAGCGAGTGTAGGTGGAGGGAGTGTAGGCGGAGGCGGAGGAGCAACACTCTCAGCCCGACACTCACGCATCAAGTCCGAAAGCTGTGCTTGCATGGACTGTAGTAGAGTCCACAACATCATACGCCTGGCAGATGGTACTGTGATCAGGCGGAGCGAGTGTAGGAGGAGGGAGTGTAGGCGGAGGCGGAGGAGCAACACTCTCAGCCCGACACTCACTCATCAAGTCCGAAAGCTGTGCTTGCATGGACTGTAGTAGAGTCCACAACATCGTACGCCTGGCAGATGGTACTGTGATCAGGCGGAGCGAGTGTAGGAGGAGGGAGTGTAGGCGGAGGCGGAGGAGCAACACTCTCAGCCCGACACTCACTCATCAAGTCCGAAAGCTGTGCTTGCATGGACTGTAGTAGAGTTCACAACATCGTACGCCTGGCAGATGGTGCTGCGACCAGGCGGAGCAGGTGCAGGCTGGGCGAGCACAGGCGGAGCAGGTGCAGGCTGGGCGAGCACAGGCGGAGCGAGAACAGGTGGAGGGAGTGTAGGCGGAGGAGGAGGTGCAACACTCTCAGCCCGACACTCACGCATCAAGACCGAAAGTTGTGACTGTATGGACTGCAGTAGAGTTAACTTGGGGTCGGCAGACACTAAGTTCTGCTGAGGTAAAGCCTTAACAGCAGAGATCTGTTGTGGCAGAACCTTACTCCTCTTAGGCGGAGTGTAATCAACTGATGACTGTATTCGGGTTGTGAACTTTAACTTCGTACGTCTGGCATAGGTCTGGACTTAACGTTTAAGAAGTCTTGAGACCTGAGACCAGCGTTACTCTGCCTTTATTTTCTCCCCTAATCTCTTCTGCAGACGAGCAAAATAAGGGCTCAATCGTCTGCGGGTGGGAGTGACGGTCTCGGTAAGACACGCCCACAACCACCGAGAATACTTCTGTGCGTCGATCAAGGCCTGCTGAACCCTTATGCCCTTCGACATTGCTTCTCCCCTGGGCTTGGGAGCTTGCAAGAGGTCCCGGACTGGGAGGACGACTGGCGCGCACAAAAGTACCCTCACGCACTAATCACTTATCACTTTGATTTCTGTTTGCACTTATTTCACTGAACTCGAAACTTTAAGTGGTTTGTACCTGAAATACGCAATTCTATCCTTTCTCAAAGTTAGTAATTGCGAAAACAGAATTACAATGTAACAGAAAAAACTAATGAAAGATAATTCAGTGGTTGGAAAGAGACTAAACACTAGATCACTCTAGAAACGTTTAGTTTCTTCCCCTAAAGAGACTAGGGAGAAGAGCAAAAAACGATAACGACGTTACTCGTACGCCTGGCAGGTTTGAATGAAACGTTTATCCTCTTTCTCCCTCCGTCTCTATCTCTCTCTCTCTCTCTCTCTCTCTTGACTTAGAACCTGAGAGAAGAGCCCAATCATATATATCGTTAAAACATATTATTGTTAAAGGAAAAAAACTGAAAAGTTCCTTTATTAGGATCAAAACCATTAAGTTAAGAAAGAATGAACAAAACGCTAGACACGGTTACTCTTACTGCAACGTGAAACCGTGAACATTCTTTCTCTATCGTAACGATAGAGTGCAAGTTGAACGTTCTGAACGTCAACAACTGCAGAGACAAAACAAAACGTTAGTTCAGCTTTGAAAACAGTACGAGACTGTCAAAGAAAATCTTTCAAACTCTGTGGCGGAAATAGCATAATATGTTAACAGGTAAAACCGAAATGACGGGCTCAAAGTTTATTAACTTCGGTAAAAGACCGCCTACTATTAGGAAGGTCGAATATAAACAAATATAAAAATTAATTTTAATGAGTTTATAATAAAAGGAAGTTAATCGAAGAGGCCTATAAGAGGCGGAGAGATATAAAATAAATCTATAACTTTTGTTAAGCAAAATTAAGAAAGAGAGTCTATACTCTCTTAGACACCAACACTTCCGTCTAAGGGAAGGGTCGGCCATTGAAAAGTGAACGAGAGTTCATACTCTCTCGTCACCAAAATTAATCAAATTAATTCCAAAAGCTAACTAAGCTAATATAGAAGTTTCCAGTAAAGCGACAGCCGAAATCAAAGAGAAATACTTCACCAAAGTCGTGAAAATACTCCAAGAACATAAGCGTATCCCAGAACGTCTTGCCGGAAGCACGACAGAGGAATAATTGAGGAGGTGTCAACAAGAAGTACTTGAGTACCTGGCCACAGGTGGCGCTGGTAAATACACCCCCTTCTAGTATTGTGATAGCTGGCGTATCCCTCCATAGAATTCTGTCGGGCAACGGAGTTGACAGCTACATGATTATCGGGTAAGTTTAATATTGAAAAACGAATTTTCCCATAAGAATACATTGAAATAGGATTAATCCGTGGTTGAGCCCAAAAACCTATGATAACTTCTTAATAAACTACTACACATAATTTTCCCATGAGAATAATTAACACTAAATTAGATAATAGACATGTAAATAAGAAGAATAGACATGTAAATAAGAAGAATTAGCAAAAAATGTTAAATAAGAAACGGGTTTTTAGCGTCACTTTACCTTAGAAACTCCAGCGCAGGTGTTGTTAGTCTTGCTACGCAGAGAGGAGACGGACGGGCGGCGAGGAGGTAGAGAGGTTAACTACGATAAACGTACACTACCGTAACTTATTCTAACTTACACTAAGTGAACTTTAACATAACTTAGCTTTTTTTTTTATAATTTATATTTTTTTTTTACATTTTCTTTTTTTCTTTTTGATGATTAATTTTAGTCACTTTCACTCTCTACACTTAAAATTGATTGAATTTTTTTCTCTTCACTCTTTGCTGTTTTCTTTGAACCACTTCCTTCCTCTTCATCACGAGTTCGCTTCGTAGTTTTTTTAAAGAAGCTATCGATAGAAAGTTGCTTGGTACAGCTTTTCAGAATGTTTCGAAAATAAGTTAGGGAAACATCATCAAACTGCGCAGCTACACGACAAACCTGCAATTTCTTTGGATGGTATTTGTCGATGAAGTCGACCACGTCTTGATATTTTCCTAACACCTCTTTTATTTGCGCGGAACTTATTGCAAGTTCACTCATACGGACGCCACGCTCATGCTTTTCAATAATTCCTTGCTTTACTTCTAAAGAAAGCATTCCCTTATTCCTTTTCTCACCACTACCACTACCACTTGCGAAACTAAGCCTTTTAGGACCCATGATTTTCGTAAAATACCGTAAAAGGATGAATGTAAAAAATCACGATTAAAACACAATTAATAGCAGAACGCACAGGGCATAACCACATAAAGCCAACGAGAACAGAGGACTGACCCAAGCCACGCTAATTGAGGGTCCCTCCGAGGTTGAAGTGCTGCCTTCTATTGGCGGAAATAAAAAACACATCAGGCGCTATGAGCACCGACTACGCATACGAGTATTGTTTACTTCGGGTGTCGAAAAAAAAATTCGGGTGTTGAGTAGGAAAGTCTTCGAATTGTACTTCGCGTGTCGAAAAATTCGGATACAACCGGTACGACGAAAATTGCTACTTCGTGTGTCGAAATAAAATTCGGGTGTAGAGTCAAAAATTTGCTCGAATTTTACTTCGTATGTTGGAAAATTCGGATGTAGATACGTTCGTGTGTAGAGGTTCCACTGTATATATATTATATTATATATATATAATATATATATGTATATACACACACACACACACACACATATATATATATATATATATATATATATATATATATATATATATATATATATATATATATATATATATATATACATACACACACACATACATATATACACACATACATATACACATGCATACATACATACATACATACATACATACATGTGTGTGTATATATATATATATATATATATATATATATATATATATATATATATATATATATATATATTATATATATCGGATCAAGTAAAGATAAGCACCCCCATAACTGACTAGTAAAGAAAAGCACTCCCAAATTTGAGCAAGTTAAGCTGAGCACTCCCTAATGGGATCAAGTATGGTTATTCATTCCAGCTAGGAACGAGCAGCCACATTATTATGGTCTCAACTTTAAAACACACATTTTGACATTTTATTAGTGAACAAACACATGATATTAATCTTCTAAAAATATAAAATAAGAAAACAACTTTGAAATTTGATGTCGAGTCCCGAAATCATAAACACAAAAAATTAGTTAAAATAATTTGTCTTGCAATAGTTACAAAACCTTTGAAATTTGTTCTTATTTCGTTCGCTCCACATGAATTCATGCAAATAAGAGTTCAAATATTTTCTGATGCTTCATCCAGTTAATCGCATGAGTCGGGTCCTCAACCAACAGTGGCTTAATAATTTGCTCATACAAAGAACGGCCATGTTAGGAGTGGTTTTCTCAAGAATTTCTGGGGTATATCATACTAAAAAGTGAAACGTTACCTCCTAAGAAATAAGCAATGGTTTAAAAATCCATAAGAGGAACCAACCCATCAGAACAGCAAAAGTTTTATCCTCAAATAAGAAGAGCAAAAAACTCTTTAATCGAGTTAGTGTTGAACTATTCAAAAGAAAAATCAACCTGTCAGAATAACAAATGATTATCCCAAATAAGAAAAAACAGCTCGTTAAAGTAATTAATGGAAATGTTAATCTATGCGAATTTAAGCAAGTAAAGAAAAGCACTCCCGAATTTGAGCAAGAAAAGATAAGCACTCCCTGTTCCTGTGGGGTGCTTATCTTTACTTGATCCTATCTCTCTATCTATCTATCTATATACTGTATATAATCTCTCTCTCTCTCTCTCTCTCTCTCTCTCTCTCTCTCTCTCTCTCTCTCTCTCTCTCTCTCTCTCTCTCTCTCTCTCTCTCTCTCTATATATATATATATATATATATATATATATATATATATATATATATATGTGTATATATATATATATATATATATATATATATATATATATATATGTATGTGTATATATATACAGTATATATATATATATATATATATATATATATATATATATAGATATAGATATATAGATATATATATATATATATATATATATATATATATATAGAGAGAGAGAGAGAGAGAGAGAGAGAGAGAGAGAGAGAGAGAGAGAGAGATATGTGTATATATACATATATGAATGTATATATATATATATATATATATATATATATATATATATAATGTATGTGTGTATATATATATATATATATATATATATATATATATATATATACATATATACTGTATATATATACATATATATACTGTATATATACATATATATACATACGGTATATATCGTCGTCGTCGGCGCCCACTCGTGTCCGAGTATTGGGTTCTGTCGTTTGCCATCAGCCTCCTATCTGTGGGGTGGGTGCTTATGCCTGATGTGGCTGTTAAGTCCTAGTCTGTGGTGGAAGAGTCGCGGACAGTGTTCACAAGGGAGGGTAGGTGGTGGGCGGGGCTGTTCTAATCGCTCTCTCCTTCTTCTCCTCCTAGCCTCCTCATTTTGTCTCCTCCTCTCCTCGAAGTCCACGGTGCCATGGTGTACAGTACTCCTCCAGGTTTTCCTGTCCCTGGCTGTTTCTTCCCATGAGGAAGGATCGATGTCAGTTAGAGCCAGGGTGCGCTTTAGTTGATCTTTATAGCGCATTTTCGGGGCTCCTCGTGGTCTGGTGCCCTGGGTCAGTTCTCCGTAGAATATTTTCTTTGGGAGCCTAGATGGATCCATCCTATGCACGTGTCCTATCCAGCGGAGGCAGTGGTGGATGATGGTGGCCTCCACGCTGGTCAGCGAGGCACGTTCTAAGACTTCAATGTTGGTGGTGTGGCTCTCCCAGGGGATTTTCAAGATCTGCCTCAGTTTCATTTGTTGGAAGCGTTCTAGGTTTTTAAGATCGTTTTTATATAGCGTCCATGTTTCACATGCATACAGGAGCGTGGAGAGGACTACTGCCCTGAACACCATTATTTTGGTGGTCATTGTCAGTGCGTGGTTGTTAAATACACGGCAGTTGAGTCGGCCAAAGGCGGAGTGGGCTGCCCTGATCCTGTTCTCCACGTCCTTTTTGCTTGTGGGAGCTGATGTTAGGATGCTCCCTAGGTAGGAGAACTGGTCCACCTGTTCTAACGGTTGGTCATTCACTGTGGTATTGAAGTTGGGGAGCATGAGTCCTGGTGGATGTTGGACGAGGGTCTTGGTTTTGTCTGAGTTGACTTGCATCCCAAAACGTTCGTAGGCAGAGTTGTATGCATCAGCTAACGACTGCAGGTCCTCTGCCGTCTGACCTGGGGTGGCATTGTCGTCAGCATACTGCAGTTCTCGCACTGCACACAAGGTGGTCTTGGTTCTGGCGCGGAGTCTAGCAAGGTTGAAAGCGCCTCCATCCATGCGGAAACGTAGGTCGACTGAGGGTGTGTCTGGGGGAATCTCGTTGAGCATTGCTGCGGTGTATAGCGAGAAACACGTCGGGGCCAGAACACAGCCCTGCTTCAGGCCGCCGTTGATGGGGAATGGGTCTGAAAGAGAGTTCTGGTGGCAGACTCTCCCAACCATTCCGTCATGAAGGGCACGCACCAGCTTGACAAAATCGGGTGGGCAGCCATATCTTTTGAGGACAGCCCACATGGCAGGTCGAGGTACTTTGTCGAAGGCCTTTTTCAAATCCCAGAAGATGAACATTATGGGCTGTTGTTGTTCGAGGCTCTTCTCTTGTAGTTGTCGCGCACAGAAGATCATGTCTATGGTCCCGCGGGAAGGTCGAAAGCCGCACTGGGAATCTGGCAGGACGTCTTCTGCGAGGATAAGGAGGCGGTCAAGGAGAATCCGAGCGAAAATCTTACTCGCGATACTTAGTAGTGATATTCCCCGGTAGTTGTTACAGTTCTCCCTGTCTCCCTTCTTGAAGATGGTAGTGATGTTTGCATCGCGGAAGTCACTAGGGGGGGTCTTGGTCTCCCATATTTTCAGTATAAGGAGCATCAAACGGTTCCTCAAGCCGGGGCCACCGTGAGTGAGGAGCTCCAACGGGATGTTGTCTGGCCCTGGGGCTTTGCCGGGCTTCATGCGCTGCAGGGCCTTGTTGAAGTCATGGATGGAGGATGGTAGTGCCATCCAGTGACGGACGGGATGCTGCGGGGTCATTCGCAGGAGATCGTCTGGGGTGTCTGCTTGGTCATTGAGGAGGTTCTCAAAGTGAGACCTCCACCTGGCCAGGATGCCCTCGCTGTCGGTGATGGTCGTGGCCCCATCCGCGTCCTTCAGGCTGCCCACTGATGACCGTGTGGGACCGAATATTTCCTTTGTTGCTGCATAGAAGCTGCGCAGGTCACGTTGGTCAGCGAAACTCTGTATTTCTGCAGCTTTTCTTTGCCACCAGGTGTTCTGGGCTTCACGGATACCTCTCTGGCAACCAGCTTCAGCCACCTTGTGAGCACATTTGTTAGCTGCTGTTGGTTGGTTTTCCAAAGTCAGGCGTGCTTGTCGTTTGGTTTCAATGAGAAGAGAGATGGTAGCATCATTCTCATCAAACCAATCCTGCCGTTTCTTGGTGGTGTAGCCTAGTGTTTCCTCCGCGGCACGGGCCATGGCATTTCTGAGGGTGGTCCAGTGGTGCTCAACAGTGGCCTGACCCACAGGGTCTGCGAGGTATTGTTCGCAGGCCTCCTTGTAGTTCTGTGCCACCTGTGGGTTGCGGAGCTTACTACAATCAAAGCGTTGGTGTGGTACGCTGTCAGGTGCCCTTCTGGGTGGTCGTAGGGTCGTCACGGAGAGTCGGGAGATGAGGAGTCTGTGGTCCGTCCAGCAGTCGTCCGCTCCGGGCTTGGATCGGGTGATGTGGACGTCTCCTCGATCTCTGGCTCTGGTCAGGACGTAGTCCAGGGTGTGCCAGTGTTTAGACCGTGGGTGTCTCCATGTGGTCTTTTGTCGCTTTGGTAACTGGAAGATGGTGTTGGTTACCACAAGTTGGTGTTCTGCACACAGACCCAGTAGGAGTTGGCCATTGGCGTTGCAATTTCCAATGCCATGGCAGCCGATAATTCCCTCCCACAGGCGATGGTCTTTGCCTACTCGGGCATTAAAGTCGCCAAGCACAACGAGCTTGTCATTGGCGGGCACTGCCTGGATGGTGCGGTCGAGCTGGGTGTAGAAGGCAGCTTTGTTATCATCGGTTGAGGTCATAGTCGGGGCGTAGACAGAGATCAGGGTGAGATGTCTGTCCCGCGTGATGGGGATGCGGACAGTCATCAGGCGCTCACTGATGGCCTTGGGAGCTAGGTTGTGCTGCTGCACTAGCTGGGAACGGATGGCGAAGCCGACACCGTGGATGCGAGGCTCCTCTAGGGCCTTGCCTTTCCAGAAGATGGTGTAGCCTGTTCCAGCTTCCCTGATGCTGCCCTCTTTGGGTAGTCTGGTCTCGCTAAGAGCCGCCACATCAACATTGAAGCGGGCTAGCTCCTTGCAGACGAGGGCTGTACGTCTTTCCGGGCGGTTGGTGTTCGTCACGTCTTGGAGGGTGCGGATGTTCCACGCACCTAAGGTTAATTTTTTTTTTTTTTTTTGTTATTTCGACCGCATTAGTGGGATGTCCGCCAGCCACGGTGAGCTGACCAGACGGGTTTGCCGTGTCCGATGTTTACCCCACCTTTTCTAGGGGCCTCCCCATGTGGGGTGGGCTGCGGTGTCCTCAATAGGCCAGCCCAGTCACGGGTCCAGCTGCCGAACTCTGGTGTCACGGCACCGTCACCAGAGAGCGACTGAATCTTAGACTCGCCGCCTGAGTGCAGTCGTGGGCTAAGGGCTTCCAGCTATCCAGGCCTGCCCCCTTCACCCACGGTGCTGTCGCCTCAGGACTTGCTGGTGGTGATGATGATGATGAGGGTGAGAAAGAGATGAAGAAGGGTGGAGGAAACGACAGAATGCCAGTTGCTGGGTATATTGTTTTGGGTGGTCGTGGCTTTGCAACGGCCACGCACACACACTTGGCCCACATCATTTTCACCGCGGCTCAAGACATATGAGACAGGCGGCTTCTCCGATGTTGGTTGCATCGGGCTGCCGGGTTCTTGTTATGTCAAGGCCCGCCTTGTTGCCTGCCCGACAGGCATTGCCCTCTTCCGCCGGCGCTGGGAAGCTCCGCCGTTGGGGTCTTGTTTGGTTTGATTTTGGAGTTTTCCTTCTCCTAGCCTTTGCCTATCTTAAAATAAAGGAGAAGGCCTATAGGGGTCCAGTCTTGGTCTGGTCTCTCAGAACTGGCCTTAGCGGTATGGTTGAGCCTGCCAGGGTGGATAAACTACCCCACCGCCATTGCCCAGCCCATCATTGGGACACTCAAGCCCCTCTACTGCAGCAAAGTGCTGGACCATCAGAGGGGATACGGTATATATATATATACAGTATATATATATATATATATATATATATATATATATATATATATATATATATATATATATATATATATATATGTATATATATACATATAAATATACTGTATATATACATATAAATAATGCCACTATCTTCATAACTTAACTTAGGATCACTGGAATATATCATGCATGAACACTGGTGCTAGGCAATCTGGCCTAGGGGCTAAGCTAGCAATCTAGTATGGGGTCAGGCGATGACCGAATAATAGAGCAATATATGAAGTTCCTAGCTATGAAGACTAAATAACTAACAATATCGATTAGTTAAGAGGCCGGAATAGGCTGTTCTGACTAGCTAAATAAGGCATGCAAGAGAACAGCGACGCCATAAAATGGCGTGTCCGGTAGCAGCACAGCTCCGCCACAAAACACGAAATATTACGAAAAGTAAAAGTTACTTTATGGCCATAGCTTATTCAAACAATACTGGGACCTGGTACTCAACTTTCCAGAAGAAGGCGAGGCCGAAGGTAACGACATAACGAAGATGCAAGCCGATAAAAAACGCACAAGGGGAAAATCCGTCTTTGCAAGGTAGCTACAAGAAGAAGGATGAGGACGGACGTGACATCATTTAACAATGGCGCCCGTTTGTTTACGTTTCGAGTACCAAAAGTAGCCACAGACGAGTGTAACTGTGGAACGGCTCCCCAGTTATTCTCCACCTTTCCATATCGAAGTGTTAACTCTATATGGGGTGCAGATGGCTATGTGGCGTGTTAATACATGCGTCCCCTGTTGATATACGATGTCTTAAAGGGAAACCTTTAGGATACTCGCACCAGAA
Organism: Palaemon carinicauda; assembly: GCF_036898095.1. NCBI lineage: Eukaryota > Metazoa > Arthropoda > Malacostraca > Decapoda > Palaemonidae > Palaemon > Palaemon carinicauda. Next base: position 5,524,550 of record NC_090738.1, on the reverse strand, counting down.
GTAAGAATTCTGTGATAACCTGTGGTTTAATTCTCTGGGAATATCCTTGTAGTTAATATACCCAAGGAAGCTACCAAAAGGAACCTTCCATCAGGACGTCATGGCTTGAGCCCAAAAATATACTGTATATATACATATATATACTGTATATATATATATACATACAATATATATATATATATATATATATATATATATATATATATATATATATATATATAAAAGTATGTATTTTTGGGCTCAGCCATGTCGTCCTGATGGAAGGTTCCTTTATGCAGCTTTCTAAGTAAAGGGTTATTTAGCTACAGTGATACTCCCAGTGAATTGACCATAGGTCTCCAGAATTTTAACTCCTGGCGCGAGTATTCTTTAAGAAAATTTTTAAGGATATCGCATAATATCAGGGGACGTATTTCTTGATACGACACATGGCAATCTTCACCCCGAATAGAGTTTTCGCTCTGAGGGGGAAGAGTGGTGAAAATGAAGGGGAGCCGTCATCAAGGTTACCCGGTGGATCCATTTCCCGTACTACTACAGCGCCACGCATGGCAACTCATTCCTTTTTTAGTAGCAAATTAAGCACGGTGTATCTCCCGCTTGCTCTCGGTGTTTTGTTACTAATTATTGGATTTATCATGCATTCTCCAGCATCTTCAACCTCTGGAAAGTTGAGTACAGTATTTAATCTTTCCTGTGTATAATTTTTAGCTCCCTCTCACAGTTGAATTAGAATAATTTAGTTGTGTTTATCGTAGCATAGCCGTTCACCGGAGGCGCCATTTTGGACACTGTCATTCGCCATATATGCTTTATTTAGTCAGTGGTACGACGTTCCCGGTATTTAGCTTTAATGAATTATAGCTATTTAGGTAAATTATACTAGTGAAGATAAGATCATGCACATATATTTCCTCTTCTGTGAAATGTTTCGATCGTATACGATAGAGTCTCGGTGACGTAGCGTAGCCGAAATCTCGACTCGCGTTAGGTTAGCCTTATGCGTTTTAGTATACTTTCGTACATTATCCCCGTTTACCCTCTTGTATTGTTTTATCAATGCAGTAGGAGATAGCATATCTCCTAGAATTACTATTATAATTCGATACTCGTCTCTTTTAGAGAATTAAGAGTAAACCCTACCTTCCCTGTGAGTGTCGCCATTAGGCAACAACCCTATCTTGGTCTTGCTAATGAGTAGTGTACTCCGGCTTGACTAGGCTAGTGTTTCTGTCATCCCTCTTTGCCGGTGAGTATCCCGGCTTTGATTTACGACAGTAACTCAGAGTATTCAGTCTTGTTGTCGGCAACTCTACTGACCGGGGACTAGTCACTCTCCTAACGGTTCACAGTTGCAGACATAGGAAGACCGGCTTCCCTAGTCCACAACCGAAAGTGGTAGTACAATTGCCGCCACCTTCTCCCTTGTGGTCTAGAAGACATGTCTTATATCTGGCAAGGTCTTAGGGTGAGGAATCATTATTTTTTCTTCCGCCCAAGATGGCGCCGGTATAGAAACTATGTTTCTCTGTTTGTGACCGATAGTGGGAGGCAAACGTGCCGCCTTCTTTTGACACAAAATATAAGACCCTTTTCCCTTCCCCTTTCTGTCCTATAGTGATGGCCTAGTCGTCGCAACATCTTTGGCCGGTATTCTACAATCTCCCCGCTTGCCGGGTGGATGCAATTCCGGCCGGGCTCCTATAAAGGCGGCTTGATTGCCGCTTCAACCTTCCCCCTAACGGACTCAAGGCTCCGGGAAAGGTTGTGCCGGCCATGACGGCTGCCGTTGGGAGACCCTTATGGCTTTGAGTGTTCTTCAGTCCTCTCTTGGACTGCCATCCACAAACCCTGGGACCAGCAGAGCAGCCAGCAACAGATTCTGTGGCTGGATGGAAGCTAGAATTATTACATTCCCCCCTTCCATTTGAACCCTCATTCTGGAAGAAGGCAGTAGACACAGTAGTCCCTACAACCCTAGTTATTGTACTAAATTATAATAATACGGTAGCCTTTCTCTCCATGCTTTCTCTCTCTCTGTCGGCTAGTGCCGTCAGGTACTAGCCTAGCCGGCAGCAGACTGGCAGAACTACAGTATAAGATTATACAGTAGTCAGTATTTCTGCAGTGTAGTACATACTGCAGTGTAGTACATACTGCAGTTAGAAAACTATAGTATATAATATACAGTAGTATATATTTTCCAACATATTCTGCGTGTCCTTTCACAGTCCATTGTTGGGACCAATTATAATGTTGAAGTGAAGTATTCCTTCAATATCCTGATAAGCCATAGGTCATCAGAACTTAATATTCTTATCCTACAATATTAATATTCCATTATGGAAGGGTTTGTGCTAGTATACACTAACTTTAGCTCTAGAGATTAGAGCTCTTCCTCCCTAGTTTTCCCTGATAAGAAAATTCTAAATATCAATATTGAAGGAGGTCACAGCAATTGCCTGGACAGAAGACACAGATATGTGTCTTTCCTATTTTCTTTCTAGCTTACTATCCTAAGCTATAATGGTAATAGTAAGTACTAATTTTATGCATGAACATAATTTATCAGTGTGATAAATTACCCCATACTCATTTCACCTTCTCTTTCTTTACAGGAGGAGACCAAGGTGAAGTGTGAGGTTATGTACTGTAACCACAAAAGTAAGAACTTTTGTGGTCACTCCATGTGCAGGTTTCATGCCCCCTGCTCTATCGCAACTGAAACCTTGAGATATTGGGATCTCAAGGATTGCAACATTTGCTCGGCCTTGATGACCGAGGGTTTCACGATCCCAAGACGTCGGAGTCGAGGGATTCTGGGAGGGAAACTCTTAGGAGGTGGGTATGAGGGTTCCAGAAAAACTCTCCGGGACCATACCTACCAAGCGAACTGTTGAGAAGCCTGCTGTTCCCGAAGGCAACAGCTGATGCCGTCGTACCTCAGGCACGACCCGGGCTTCCTTGCGTACAGCTTGCAATAGAGGCCGATATCAACGAGGCTTCAAAAGGCATGGACATCCATCAGGAGAGGATGTCAGAAGTGTCCTCGGACACTGAAAAGGATCTCCTTCAAGAGGATCCTGACGAAGAGGTGGCCCAACCACCTGGAGAAGATGAAGATCTCCAGTCGACAGAAGCCGAGCACCCTCTTCTGTCTGTGTCAGCATTCCAGCCTATGCCGTCAACTTCTTCGCCTCCAACCCCTCCACTAGACCCACTGGGCCAAGCGGTTATGGCCCAGATTACGCAACTAGTGGACTCTCTACGTAAGGAAGACGTAGACATGAGGAAGGAATTCCGTGAAGCAACCCGTATAGTTACTTCTCGTGGGTCATACAAGCGACCTAAAGTGTCTGACCTGCCACCATGCTCCGAAACCAATCCTTGGAGGTATGCAGAGTTCATGCCCATGATGAATGGGAAACTACATTTCGGAGAAGATGGGGCCATCCCCTGGACGACATCCAATTCTGGCCAAACCTTTCCGCTTACGCGGAATGTTTCATCCAGCTGAAGAGTGATCCAGCGTCTAAGGAAGAGACGGAACCCAAGGAAGTCATGGTTTTCGACCACGACAAGGCACAGGCTCTCCTGACGAGTAGCCTGAAGAAGGCAGGGTATACCAACTCCAAAGTTTCTGCGCTGAGCAAGAAACACCCTACTTTTCTTGCTCCTTCATCAAGAGCTTTCCCCTTCTCGTCGAAAGCTCTCCACAGTGTGCTGAAGGCAATCGATGCCGGCAAACCATGTCCTACGCTAGAGGAGTGTAGGCCATTATCTCTGGCCTTGCCCACGGACGAGAAGGATTGGAATGAGGTCCACCTAACCTTCTCAGTCTCGAAGGTCGACGCAGACATTGCAGGAAAGCATTTCAGTGAGAATCTCCCGAAGCTGTCAGACTTTCTCCTGAGAAGAGAACAGGAGACAAAGGAGAGACTAGCCGCCTCTCTTTCTCTCCAGAACTGCTTGGAGATGTGTGCAGGCGTTGCTAGCACCCCAGACATGTACACAGTCCTGGCCAAGATGCACATGCCACCCTAGTTAAGGACTTGTACCCTTTCGTGAAGGCCAGGAGGGCCTGCAGGGAGTTTGTGTTTGCCAATGCAACGGTCAAACACGAGCCCAGGAAGTTGATCACTTCCTGTATCTGGGGCAAGGACCTCTTTCCAAAGGAAGTAGTCGCAAAAGCCACCGCGGAAAAAAGGAACCTTCTCCAAAAGTGGGGCATCTCTACCAAGAGAAAATCTTCCCCTGATGCTGGTCCCCAACCTAAGAGGAAGACGAAGAAGCCAAGACTACATTCTCGACCTGTGCAACATCCCACATTCACCATGACCACGGTGCCCCAAGTGGTTGCTCAACCACAAACCACTTTCCAGGTGGTGCCTCAACAGCTGGTAGCCCAGTCACCAGCCTTTAACCGGTTTTGAGAGGCACACTACCTTTCGCCCGAAAGGTAGAAGATCTAGTTGGGCTTCTCAAGAAACCCCTCACGAGATAGGGGAGGACGTGGTCAGGGTGGCAAACCCTCCGGACCATCCAAGCAATGAGATGCTCCAGGTAGGAGGGAGACTCCTCTACTTTTAGGATCGTTGGACCTTCGATCCCTGGGCCCACAGACTAATCAAGAATGGAGTAGGATGGAAATGGAACAGATCTCCACCTTATTTCCTCAATTTTTCCAACACTCCACCCCCTTACTGGAAGAATATACCTTAGAACTCTTGAACAAAAAGGTTATAAGGAAAGCAAAGTTCATCAAATTCCAGGGAAGGGTGTTTTGTCTTCCCAAGAAGGACTCGGACAAACTCAGAGTCACTCTAGACTTGTCTCCACTCAACAAGTTCATCAAGAACAACAAGTTCCGAATGCTAACCCTACAACACATAAGGACCCTGTTACCGAAAGGGGCGTACACAGTCTCAATAGACCTGGCAGATGTTTTCTGGCACCTTCTAGTCAGTCGCCCCCTCTTCTCCTACCTAGGATTCAAGCTACAAAAGACAAAGTACGTCTTCAGAGCCATGCCTTTTGGACTAAACATAGCCCCAAGGATCTTCACGTAACTTGCGGACACAGTCGTACAACAGCTACGCTTAGAAGGCATTCAGGTAGCTGCATACCTGGACGACTGGCTGGTGTGGGCAGCATCCAAGACTGCTTGTCTGCAGGATGCCACAAAAGTGATTCAGTTCCTGGAACATCTGGGATTCAAGATCAACTACAAGAAGTCTCGCCTCTCTCCAGCTCAAGAGTTTAAATGGTTGGGAATCCATTGAAACTTGCAGTCACACCGCCTCTCCATTCCACCAAAGAATAGGAGAGAGATCGCGAGTTCTGTCAAGAAACTACTGAAATCCAACAGGATCTCAAGACGCCAACAGGAAAGAGTACTGGGCTCTCTCCAGTTTGCAGCAGTAACAGACCCAATGCTAAGAGCACAGCTGAAAGATGCGTCAGGAGTCTGGAGAAGATATGCATCAAACGCTCGAAGAGATCTACAGAGACCAACACCGACCTTACTGCGATCGCTTCTGAGGCCGTGGTCGAAGGTCAAGAGCCTAGCAAAGAATATTCCCTTGCAACCACCTCAACCATCAGTAGTCATCCACACGGATGCCTCGACGGAAAGATGGAGAGGTCATTTCCATCAAAGGAAAGCTCAAGGGACCTGGTCATCCCTGTTCAAGACCTTTCACATCAACATTCTAGAAGGCCATGGCAGTCCTCCTGACGTTGAAGAAGCTATCCCCTCACAGATCAGCCCACATCAAGCTGGTCTTGGACAGCAAAATGATAGTGAGATGTCTGAACCGACAAGGCTCGAGATCGCCCTACATCAACCACGTGATGTTGGCCATCTTTCGCATGGCAAGAAAGAAAAGATGGCACTTATCAGCAGTTCACCTACAAGGGTTCCGCAATGTGACGGCGGACGCTCTATCCAGGCTAAAGCCGATAGAGTCAGAATGGTCCCTAGATGCAGACTCATTCTCCTTCATCTTGGAAAAAGTCCCAGAACTGCAGATCGACCTCTTTGCAACGAGCGACAAGAAGAAACTACCTCGATACGTAGCCCCATACCAGGACCCTCGGGCAGAAGCGACGGACGCCTTGTCCCTTGATTGGAAGAGATGGACTCACATCTACCTGTTCCCGTCAACAAATCTCCTGCTGAAGGTCCTCAACAAGCTGCGATCCTTCAAGGGGACAGCAGCAGTGGTGGCCCCCAAGTGGCCCAAGAGCAATTGCTTCCCTCTGGCGATAGAACTGAAGCTGAGGCTGTTTCCTCTACTGAACCCAGTTCTATCCCAACTGCTTCAGAAGTAGACTGTCTTCGCTTCATCACTGAGAACCCCAAACCTTCATCTCATGATTTTCTCGCCTTAGCAGTCAAGAAAAGATTTGGGATCTCAAAAGACAGTATCAACTTTATAGAAGAATAGAAGTCAAAATCAACCAGAAGACAATATGAATCGTCTTGGAAGAAGTGGGTCTCTTTTGTTAAAGCAAAAAACCCGACGGAAATCTCGATAGACTTCTGCCTGTCCTTCTTCATCCACCTTCACGAACAAGGCTTGGCTTCCACCACGATAACTACGTGTAAGTCAACTATGACTAGACCTCTTCTATACTCCTTCCAGGTGGACCTGTCGAACGAAATCTTCAACAAGATTCCGAAGGCATGCGCTAGACTTAAACCAGCAGCCCCTCCGAAGCCCATTTCATGGTCTTTAGACAAAGTCTTAGACTATGCTTCGAACTTGAACAATGAAGATTGCTCCCTAAAGGATCTAACACTAAAAGTGATATTTTTGTTTGCTATAGCTTCAGGGGCTAGAGTTAGTGAAATAGTAGCCCTATCAAGAGATTAGGGCCATATTTAGTTCACAGAAGTGAGAAAACTGAATCTTTTTCCTGATTCTACCTTTCTCACCAAAAACGAGCTACCCACCAAAAGGTGGGGTCCTTGGAGAATCTGCTCTCTGAAGGAAGATGTCTCTCTATGTCCAATAGTGTCTCTAAAGGTCTATCTTCAAAGAACTTCAGACTTCAAGGGAGGACAGCTCTTCATAGGCGAAACCTTAGGATCAAACTTATCCCTGAAACAACTGAGGGAGAAGCTCACCTACTTTATTTGCAGAGCGGATCCTGACAGTACACCCGCAGGTCATGATCTGAGAAAAATTGTTTCCTCGCTGAACTTTTTTCAGTATATGGACTTTGATAGACTCCGCTCATACACAGGCTGCAAATCCTCTAGAGTCTTCTATAAACATTATGCGAATTAAGTGCACAAGCTGAAACACTTTGTGGTGGTGGCAGGTAGTGTTATAAAACCTGTCGTCTAGTGCTGCGATGAACAGTGAACTGTTTGGGACTTTACAGTTTAGGGTGAAAAGGTATTAACACCTTTCAGTGTAATACTTTTTATTAAGAGTCACCCTGGTGCCCCTGGGACTGTTCTTTATAGGTGTAGAATCAAACCAATAACACCAGTGCCGTGTGTACACCAGTACGCAGTGTTTAAACTCATCCAACATTTACAGTGAAATTATCTTAATAATTTTACAATGATTTCGAGTGGCAATGTTTTAGTATATATTTCTTCCCTTACAGGTGATAAATATATATGTACCTTTAGAATGTTGGCTGTAAAGGATATGATTCTATTTTAATATCTTCGTTGTTATATTTATGTTGTCTATACAAATAAATATGATAAATGTATTTGCGTCTTTTTCGCCCCATAAGTAGCTGAATAAAACTAGCCCGAGTTTTTTAATTATTTTTTCCTAAAAATAATGTAAACACTTGAATGTGCTTATACGTGTGAACATGATTATGGTAAGTTAATTACATTTGTTCCAACATATACAAACCTTTTCGCTTCTGTAGTCAGAGTTGACAGTTTCCCTGCAGGGGGCAGGAAGCCCTAAGCTCGTTCCAAGCTTAGCGGATATGATGAATAACGGTAGCGTCATATATTTATATGGTCTGGGTGACCATATAGAAGCTGACTCAAGGTTAAGGCACTTATAAAAACCCACAGATATAGTACTTTCAAGTAATTTTCTGGTAAGCTTCCATCAGGACGACATGGCTGAGCCCAAAAAACGGATTTTGAAGCAAAGCGAAAAATTAATTTTTGGGTGAGATAGCCATGTCGTCCTGATGGACCCGCCCTCCTTTTCTAAGAAAAGGAATATATATATGTAACAATCCCCACCCGAAACTACTCTAGCTGTAGTCTTCCATGCTTAATTGCAACAAGGAATGAGTTGCTATGCGTGGCGCTGTAGTAGTACGGGAAAGGGATCCACCGGGTAACCTTGATGACGGCTCCCCTTCATTTTCGCCACTCTTCCCCCTCAGAGCGAAAACTCTATTCGGGGGTGAAGATTGTCATGTATCATATCAGGAAATACGTCCCCTGGTATTATGCGATATCCTTAAAAATTTTCTTAAAGGATACTCGCGCTAGGAGTTAGAATTCTGGAGACCTATGGTCAATTCTCTGGGGGTATCACTGTAGCTAAATATCCCTTAGAAAGCTGCCCAAAGGAACCTTCCATCAGGATGACATGGCTATCTCACCCAAAAATAGGCTTTTTGCTTTGCTTCAAAATCCATTATATACATATATATATGTATATATATATATGCATATATATATATATATATATATATATATATATACATATATATACAGTACATATATATATATATATATATATATATATATATATATATATATATATATATATATATATATATATATATACATATATATATATACATATATATATATGCATATATATACTGTATATATATATATATATATATATATATATATATATATATATATATATATATATATATATATATATATATATATATATATATATTACTTTCCCTTTATATTAGTAAAGGCCTAGTTGCCAATTTGCCTTGAAGTTTTCTGATCATGTCCTTCATTTCCTTTTTCCTTTGAAGTAGTTTTGGTATTGATATTAGATATATACCGGTACTTCCTCCGAGATGCTCTGTTTGCTTTTTTAAGTTTTTTTTTTTTTTTTTTTTTTTTGCACAGGCTCAGAGATGTGCTATTCTGTCTGCTTCACAGTTTATTCTTAAGTTTCCTCTGAAGCAAGTTCGGGTCACTTTGCCAGCATTGGCACATTCTTTACTTCACTAAGGAACTCCAGAGCAATGAGGTAAACCACATGTTTTAGGTATAAATTTGCTAGCATTGTCATCAATAACATTTGAAAGGTGTTGATCGGACTGGAGATTTATCAGTGTGTGCAAAGTTCTCATGAGATGTCCAATCTGCATCATCTATTAACCATTTTGTTGGACACAGAAAACAATATTGTTGGCATAATATAACAGTATTGGCCAATGGTCACTGCCATGTATGTGTTTATTCACTGACCAAAGGTAGTCCAGTCGAATGGACGAGGAACAGATTGACAAATCAGTGGCTAATGTAGAGTTGTGAAATACATCATACATAGTTGGAGAACCCTCATTCATTAGTATTAAATCATTGTTGTCGCTAAATTCGTCAATGAGACTACCCCATCTATCACACAGCGATTGTGACCCAGTTTCAATATGCCCTGCTGCTGCAGTAGCAGCAGTAGGGGATTTAGCATATGAAGCTTCATTTGTAGTGGATAACAGTGGAGGATGGGCTGTGGCATCCTAGCATTACCAACCAAACTCGGGTGAATCCCTTGTCAGGCTAGGAGGAGAAAAGAGAAGAAAAGTCCCCAACTTTCTTTTTTTCTGTTGGCTACCCACCAAAATTGGGGAAAGTTCCTTTTTAGCTAGAATAGATTACACGCATTTCCAGCCCATAAAGTATGCTTTGCAATAAAATCACCCATTAAAATAAAAGGGGCAGGGGCCTGAATGATCAGGTCTTGGAGGTTAGAGAGTCAAAGACTTGGATTCCCTGCGAGATCTAAGAGGAAAAGTTTTAAAGAGGGTTTAAGATATAGCGAGCATAAAGCAATTTTCCCCCCAATATGCATTCTAACAATACATGGTTGCATTGGTTTATGGTTTAAAATTTTACAGACTTTTGTATAATAAGACTTGTGCCACCTTGAGCTCGTACAGTTTGCAAAAGAGTGGATCTACAAAATTGGTAATTGAGTTTTGGATTAAATGGCTTGTCGCTGATCTTGGTTTCCACTAGACAACTTATCTTGGTGTCTGAGTCCCTGGTTCAAGTTTTTATTTTATCAATACTTGTATCTAGACCTCTACAGTTCCACTGGATGATGGACTTCTCAGATGAAGCCATGTAAGGCCTAGAGATGGAAGGCTTAACTAGGCCACTGCTTTTCTTTTCTTTCTTTCTGTAATCTTTATAGAGTCAGCCTTAGGATTATGAAAGCGAAGGCACTTACTGAATTTAAATGAAAGTGAGGACGAGGGGGACCTTTTTTCTCTTTGGAAGCTCTTACTTTCCAGTCTCCATTAAGTCGGGTCAAGATTCTGCCTGAGACAATACTTTCCACTACCTCGACCTCATTGAATATTTGTACTCTGACTTCAACAGGTCGAGCACTTGACTCAGATGGCTGGGTAAGTGTTACCACTGGTCCCCCTGTGGTAGTAAGGAGTAGTGGGTTATTACTTTTTTGGTGGAACCTTAACATCTTGATCAAAATTAAGTTGCCAATTCAGTAAATTCTTTGCATGGCCTACATTAATGTGATCAACATTTGCTTTCAAGATGGCAAAGATGGCAGCTTCCTCTTTTTTGCATTCTCTGCCACTTTTATCATTTGATTTATGATGTTCTTTACAGTTTGCATAAATTGTAGATCTGTTACATTGGCCATGTTCTAAAGAAGAACAGTTAACATAGACCTTCGTATTATTGTAGTACTGGGATGGGTGACCAAACTTGAAACAATTGAAGAATTATAAAGGCCTAGGTTTATACTCTCGAACACATACTCTTTCATTCTCAATATAAAAATGATCAGGTATAACAGGAATTTCATATGTTAAAACTATCATGCTTGGTTTGGGGACCTTACTCACTTTCCAAACATTAAAAGGGCACATGTCAAGAATTTATGGTTCTGAAAATTCATATAGGTCACTATCAAAAACTACTCATTTACTGTAACTGAAGCTCATGTGGGATTTAATATCTTTAATAGGGTTAATGTCTTCAATCCTCATGCCACAAAGCATGTAGGCTTGAGTATCTAATTTAGCATTGATAAAAATAGATTGCCTGCTGTATTAATCAAACCAACTTGTTTATTATTAATTTACTCATATTTTAGTAGTAGTAATAATCAATCTTCCCACATGCAATGATCCATGTTGGAAGCTTGTGGGTTCTTACTTCTGGAAGTCTATGTTCTGTTACGTTTCTGTCAATTTTTCAGGTTTATATGCATCAAGGTTTCTGGATGCTTTATCACACAGAGCCCTTGAAATCATACAATTGTCAATTTTATGCTGCCTAATTTTTTGTCTCTAAAGCAAACTCAAAACTTGAAAATAATACCTAAGCTTCCCCAAACCGTTTATTGTACTACTATTAAGTTCATGAAAACATTTTGATTGCACCAAATCTATTAAAAGCATCAGGAATTGTGTCATAGCTTACAACCAATAGGAATGTTTTCCAAATGAAGAATTTTCAACTTTTTGGTTGGATCTGGTAATAAACCAGAACCAGAGGGTAAAGTGTTACCATTGTTCTTATTACAAGCAAAATGAATTGCCTGTAATAGCATTGAACAAAGCAGTATTGTTAGAGGAATTCTTTTTAATTCTCCGATCATCAATAGAATTTTTCGTATTTAAACAAGTAGAGGTCGTCAACGGTGTCTAGGGTTTGCCATTGGATTCAGGGGTACAGGGAACATTAAGTTTACTCATTAATTTTTTTTAAGGGTAGGGAAGAGGTAATGACGATAATAAAAAAATGGGAAAAAATAAGTTTAAGGGTAATAAAATATCAAAACTCAAATTCTAAAGAAGACCCCATTAGCCTTTCATGGAATTCATTTCTTTACCAATGACACCTGTGTGAGCTGACTCCCAAATGTCCAATCCCTACCCTACCACCATCGGATGGCACTACTATGACTAGAGTTGCTCAAATGTATGCCGAACCCACTTGATGGGACCGGGAGCATTTCGAGAATATAAGCATCCCCACTTTAATCACAGAGACAGGCAAACTGAACAGAATGCCTAGAGTCCTATCTCTATGAAACTTGCCAACCCCTGGAATCCAAAGGCTAAATTTCAGCGCGAGAATAGTTGTGTGTGCCACTATGGGAATACTGACATTCTTATGGTCCAAATATCATTCTATAGTAGGCAAGACCACCATTTCTCTCACAATTGGTTTAGAAAAAAAGAAATTGAAATCCCGGATATGGTGTCCCCTCCAAAAAATCTACTGTGAAATGGGTAAGAGAGTTTTGATAGCAAGAGTAGAGACAGTTGATAAATATGAAGGATGATGAAGCAATAATAAGTGACAGAGATAGGCTGAGAGAAATATAGTCAAACTGAGGAATAGAAAATAATTCCCCAGTTTGAGAGCCCTCTTCCCCGTCACAAGGATTCAGCACGGAAATGACATTCACTGCTGAGGCCCAATGACTACATTGAGGCATTATCTCATTAAGAGGGTTCTTTTTGATAGGATCGTAGAGAGAAGATTCTTCTTCCCTTTCCAGCCGCTTCATAAACTCTTGGAAACAGACCTTGGCTTTCTCAGGGTGTGTGCCAACCAAGTTGGCGGTAGTTTGGTGACCAATATCCTTTGTATCAAGCGGAAGTAGGTCCCAACTTTCTTCCTGGAAATGATAGCTTAAATTTTGCATGGATTGTGAAAGCTTTTATACTTTCTCTAGGAACACTGTGCTCATTCTGTCTCCTCATGGTGGCTAGTATGTTCAGTACCCTCTTCGGTCCCACATGCCACCTTATACTGTGCAACCAAGTTGCTGATTTCAGGACCCGGTATCATCAATCTTCTCAGTGCTTATGAGTATTCATTATTCCTATCTCACCCCCCATCTGCCTTGTTGACAGCGTTTGCCTGCTCGTGAGCTTGGCCAATAGCCACTGCTGAGAACTGTTGGCTCAATTTGTGTACAAAAATATTTCCACTCTTGAACTCCTGAGTCAGCTGAGAATGCTTCTGTTCTAAAGTCACCATGTCTCTGTAATGGATTGGAAGCCACCGCACATAGTTTACATTGTTAATAAACAAGTACAGTATCAGCTTAGCCAGTGACTGACTGTACAGGAAGAAGTTGGCTTCCCTGAATGATAAATCTACAAGAGAATTACCAGTCCCATATACCAGAAATGAAACTGGGGACTTTGCAGTTTGTAATGCTCACACAAAGCTTTGAAGCTAGGTACCTCTTTTGGTTGTTCGTCCATCTTTTCAAGTAGTTCATATTGGCTGCCTTAGGAATCTTTTACAGACAGCATGTTGTTATCAGATGCATATGTCATGTTGTAGTAATGCTCAAAAATGTTAGAAATGAATCTGCAGTCCCAGGAGATGCTATTCTTGCTACAAAAAGAGAAATGAATCTGCAGTCCCAGGAGATGCTATTCTTTCTACAAAAAGAGCTCCTGACCAACCACTTTCGTGGAGTAGAGTTCCAATGGATTTCAGGGTGCCTATCTCGATATGCAAGCCTACAAACATTATGAATCTCATGCTGAGTATCACAGCAGCAGTACTATCCAGTGTGTCCTGGTTGTGGGCTGAAGTCTACTCTGCTGGTACAAGGAAGCCAATAACTCCAGGGCTCCAAATTTGGATTCTGCATTGTGAAAAAGGAATTATTTAATACCAAGATCATTCAAATAGAATAAGTCTTTGCAATTGTATACCGAAATGCAATATACCGTATTTTCAATGGTGTCCATCTTGAAAAATGGCTGCCATTTATCAAAAAAACAATCCACAAGGGATGTGTGCCAATTTTGTTGTGTGTTTCTAGAAATAAAAGATTCTCAAAAGAATTTGCTGTCATCTGCTTCACAAAGATTAATTACAGTACTGTTAGTTGAAATACTTTAATCTAAAGCCCTAGAAGGTTTAGATCTGGTCGGTGCTATGCCTATAATTCTATAAAGGCCAAGAAAAATTCTGCAGAGTTCCAATGACTGGGCAAGGAATAATCCAATTGGTGACTAGACTGAAGCCAAGATATTACTAAATACTAGATTTTTAATTATAAAATGATCATGGCAAACTGAATCACTCAGTGGCTTCCTTCATAATTGACCATTTGGTTCTATTAATTTATATAAATGTCTTTTTTATGTAGTCTATAATGATACTTTTAGTCTGGTAGGCAGAGTTAGTGAATGATTTCTGCTTACCCTTTGACAGGCATTTTGCTTAGTAATTGTTGTCTTATTCTCTTAGTGATAAGGCTCTAGTTAATATATTCTCTGTGTCTATGTAATCAAATCTTTTGATATCATTCATATTAGATATTAAGGTTTCATGAGATTAAATGCAGTATATCATTGATTTTGTTACATTAAACACCCTAATTCACAAAAATAAGAAAGTTTTATTTGGTCAAATATGATGCATGTAAAAGCTAAACCACCATTATTGATAACTGTATAGCAAAAGGTGCTGTGAATTTTTTAATCATTATTTGCATAGATGTTTGTAACATCCTTTAAAGAATTGTTTGTATGTATACTGAGCACTATAATATATTTTCATATACAATAATTGTAGTATATTCATGATAATGGTGCATATTGTATATACAGTATAATAGCTTAACTGTAGTGCTAGGTATTGGGTGACATCAGCTTCACTGATTTTCTGATTATCACTGTGAATTTCCAGTCCTCTCTACTCCTGAGGAAAGCCTTACTATATTGGGTAATATCCCTTACAGTGAAATCTTGATTCATTATGCTTCACTATATTAATTAAACAGCACAAGTATAGCATAGTTTTTATTTTGCTCTGATTTTGTTTGAATTATGGGAATTGCTTTTTCATCATAAATTTAATCCAATTTCCTATATTTGAAGTAAAATATGTATTGCCTATATTATTTAGTACAGTATTAAGTTGATTTAGCATCTAAATTTACAATTGTTTCTACCCACCATTTATTCAGGTGGTGCTCAAAAACTGTAGAAATTGAAGAATTGAAAGGCCTTGAACACATGCAAATAATTATTCCTGGTCTTTAAACATCATTACAAATCCCTGCAGGTTATTTAGATTTTACATGGTTACAAGTTAATGAGTTATCTTCTTCCACTGTTTTCTTTAGATGTTAAACACCTGTAATCAGTTCCAGAATGTTTACATTTTTTAGCTTCATGATACAGTACTACTGTATATTCAAAATACACTACAGTATAAAGATTACAAGAAGAATATTTTTCTGGAATTTACACCATATTCTTGGTGTTAGATTGTGACAATTCTTTTATCTAGTGAAAATGCCATTCAAGAAAGCAACCTGTAGAAAACCATTTTGTATATGGTTAGCCTACTTGTTATGAAGGTCGATATGAGTTTATCACTTTATATATATCATGACCTGTTATTCCTATTTTAAAGCTACATTATTGCAAACAGTCTCAGTAGATATTGTTGTTTCAGTTGCTTAAACAACACTTGACAACAAATACAGATATTTCATATTTTGACTACAGTTTGTCTATCACCAAACTGAATAACTTGAGCAGAATGACATTTGAAAGCTACTGTGACAAATATTCATGATGATGTTATAAGTCACTTAGAAATTTCAGAATCAGGTTTGTTCTTTTCATTTCTTTGTAGTATTTATCAAAGCAAATAATGTTTTTTGGTTCTGTGTCAAGAAATTTAAGGTATTTTGTCGATTTATTTGATGTTGGTGCTCTCTAACCTTTTTTCTTGCAAGATTTATTTTATATGTATTGTAGACTATTTTCCTCAACCTGAGGTTACTTTGTTCGTTAGTCTTACCTGTGCTTTATGCTATATATTTATTGCTTAGAATTTTATTTTTTTCCAGGTATTATATGTAACAATAAGTTCCACTAAAAATTTTGTTTTCTAGAAAATTTACTAAAATTTACTTACCGTAAAGTTGCTTTTCTTTGAAATTTACTCGTAATTGCATATAAAAACCTTACTTTTATTTTGTCCTTTAATAACTCAAATTATAATTTATAGCCCTATATAAAATTCAGTAATAATGTAATACATTGGGTAAATAGGAAGATACTGTTGAAGATTCTGACTACCTGTACATGTATTGAAGGAATTTGTCAATTATTAGCCGTTTGAGCATCAACACAATTATGCTGGCTTGTTTTCTATTACACTGGAACTGGGTCACGAGAATTGGCCCTGATATAAAGTATTGAATGGGTCTAACGGCAGTGTTAGCACTGTATTAAATCTTGATATTTGTGATTAATATAGTGGATTGTTTAAAATTTCTGATCCCAGGAGTAATTCTGAATTTAGATTTTTTTTCTCATGACATTTTTATTTTTTATCTGAGGAAATGATCTGCTATATTCTAGCACTATGTCTGTCACTAGACCTGTGATTCATTTATACAAGAATGATTGTACTGTACTATATGTAGGAAATGTAAATCTGAGAAAACTTAAAAAACACTTGAACCCTCTAGAGCATTCAGTGTTATACAGTAATTCATTATGTTTATGGTATTTTGACAGCAGAAAGCTTATGAATATATGTATTTTCTAATTTGATAAAACGATGTCAGCCATTAGGTAAGATAACATATGCAGGTTGTGTTTAGTATTAAATTTGACACATCTTTTTATGGTCACTTATTCATTTTAGTATACATTTGTTTTGGTAATGGTTTGTATATTCCAACAGAACTAGGAGATGACTATAGCTTTTGATAGGCAAGTCTGTCTTGCCTAAATTAGAAGGATAATAAAATGTATCATTCCATTAATGTTATGTGTATTAAAGTTCAATATGTTTTTATTTAATAGTTTTCTTGTGTAAGGTTGGATGTTGCTTTAGTTATGTAAGATTGATGATGTACTTAATGATTACACTATGAGTTAAGAACACATTTCATTGTAATCTGTACATTATTGTAGCTAGTCATAAATTTGATATACTGATTATACTGTAGGTTTTTGTAAGAAGACAGTTTTGTCAAGAAGGCATACTGAAATAATTACCATAATTGTTAAATATATCTTGGAGTGATATATATATATATATATATATATACATATATATATATATATATATATATATATATACATATATATATATATGTGTGTATATATATATATATATATATATATATATATATATATATATATATATATATATATATATATATATATATATATATATATATATATATATATATATATATATTTAAGATGAATATATTTTCACTAAAATGTGTTATGTGTATGGCTAACAAATTCAGTGATGTTTGTGAAGTTATTTGTCATAATCTTAAATACATTTTTAGATTTAAATGTAATATTTATTACCTATTTGATTAATTAAGTATAGTATGAATGTAGTTCATATGAATCAATTTGGAGCAAATGCAATCTGTAAGATTGATTAAAATTGATGGTTTTATGATTAGATATTTATTGCAATTTAATGAGCTAATGATATTTTACAGTACTTTTTAAAACAAGAGATTAGGAGTAATTAAGCAACAGCTTCTTGTTCCTGGAAATTGCCAACATGTTGACAACTGAAGTCCCCCATCATTGCCACAAAGCCATGAAACCATCAATGTTCATCACCCCCTCTGAGGGAAAGATTTGGAATGCCAAGCTTAATTTGTCAGTGATGATGGTGTTAGGACTGAAAATGACCATGAACAAGTGGCTCATGTCTTCTTTCACTGACAGGAAAATCTTGATGACTAACTGGTACAACAATTCTAATAAGTATTTTCTTGGTTCCTCAATTACATGATGCTAGCCATGTTGAATGTTCGTTCTTGCAAAGATGTTGTAAGTGCTTGAAGACTGATTACAAGGACACAAACCTCTACAAAGACCAAGTATTATTTACCAGAAGTAACTGAATGGGTCCCCAGCTCTAGTTTACCATGTTGGGACAATTATTAGCTTGTTAGGGCTGGTAACAACTTAGGTACTTGCTACTGATTGTGCTCGTGTAACCACCAGTTGAGGACAAGGAACATTGTCTGTCATTAAGTAATACCAAGTTAAAACAGGCACTGAATAACATATAAGTTTATGTGCTTGGCATTATGGTCTATACCTTGCAACCAGTTAATCACTGCCAAAGGTAAATCAAGTTGAAACTGAAAAAAATTAATAAAAAAGCAGCTGATGGACTAGCTGTTCAAGCAACACTATATGGCTAGTCAAAACCTGCTAGGATTTAGCTATCAATCAAGGAAACCTGTGAATCTCCCAAATGCCTCCTGGTAATCTGTAAATCATGTCATCTGAATTTTCTTCAGAGTGTATCTGGATCCCCAAAATTAATTACCTTTGTGGCTTGGGTTAGTCCCACAAATCACCATATGCTGAAGAAGGTGAAATTCGACTCCTCGCCATGATCAGCCTCCATTGGAGCCAATATTCTTGTGAAGACTTGTGGCACTAAAGATGAGCTAAAGCAGAAGACAAGAAATTGGTAGAACATTATCTCACAATGAACTGCAGGATTGTGGAAGTATGAATCCTGTAGGTTCAAAGAGGCCTGGAAATTGCCCATCTTGATTAACTTCCCTATGAGCTTCCATCTTGAGCTTACCAAGATCTATAATTGGCCTACCTCCAGATGTTGGAATCACTACAGTGGAACCTCTACATACGATTGCCTTTACATACGATTGTTCCAACATCCGAAGTAAAATTCGATCAAATTTTCGTCTCGACACCCGAAGTCATGCTCCATCCGACGTAAATCTTGTTTACACTGGTAGACGGCAGCACGTTGGAGGGACGCCATTGAGCCTCGAGTCGATCAGTTCTCTGTTCTCTGGCACATTATGTGGTTGTCCTCTGTTCGGTCTGTTATTAACAGTGCTTATTATCTTCCTTTTCTCATGTTTCCTTTTTGATTTCACGTATAATCATGGGTCCTAACAAGCTTAGTTTCGGTACAGGTATTAGAGAGATGATGTTTATTGTCAAGCATGCAAAAAAACAAGCTGAATAAGTGAATCCTTAAAATAAGTTTTATAAAGTTATCGTTAATATATATATATATATATATCTCTCTCTCTCTCTCTCTCTCTCTCTCTCTCTCTCTCTCTCTCTCTCTCTCTCTCTCTCTCTCTCTGTAGAATCCTATTTGAAAGCAGGCAAATCTGGTGAGTTTATCTGGTCTTTAATGAGAGAGAGAGAAAGGAATCTAACCACTCCAAAACATTGCCGAAGTCCTCTACTAAGACTAGGATGAAGCCAGCTAGCCACTCAGTGAATATCCGCGACTCTCCCCAAGAAGAGCCTTTGGGGTTAGAAGGAGACTTCGCTGCAAGTCCTACAGCAGGAGGAGACCAGCAAGAGTCAGAACATGCGTTTTGGCAAGTTCTGACTCTTATGAGGGCTCTCAACGGGTTTTCCGACACAGAGATCCCTCCTCGAGAGGGCAAGGACACGGTCTTAGACCGTGTCTTTGGTACTCAGAAACCCTCCAAGACCAGTGCAGCACTGCCCTGGTCTTAAGGGGTTAAGAGTACCAGCGACAAGATCTCACAACAGCTCTCCGAGATGTCCTCCTCCAACCATTCCGGTGCCACCAACAAGCTCCTCCCACCTCCTCGCATACAGCAGAGCAGGTACTTCGAGATCCTTGAAGAGCCTTGTTTAGCTCTTCCTCTTCACCACTCGCTGGAAGAGCTAACCAGGGGAGTCTCTCTTGAGAGACTCTCCAACCGGCAGGTCTCCTTCTTGGCAGCTGAGATCCCCCACCAGGAGAAAGTTGCAAAGTGTGCTATGCAAGCCACTTCGTGGCTCGATATCTGGTTGGGGACCTTAGGTATCCTGATACGTTCTGAGGATTTCTCCAAAGAACGTACCAGGAAAGCTATGGAAACCTTCCTTCTCTCAGGTACTCGCACAATCGAGTTTCTGGCCCACCAAGTCTTGAGCTTGTGGGCAAATACCATCCTGAAATGTCGAGATGCTGTAGCTGGGAGATTCCATCAGAAGGTCCCTAGCACCGAGATCAATAGGCTCAGACATTCCTCCCTAGAGGGATCCGTCTTGTTCGAGCCTAAGGATGTGGAACATGCCGCTGAGAGGTGCAGGAAGTCTCATCAAGAATCCCTCCTTCATATGGCTTTAACATCCAAACCCTATAAGCCTCCAGCACCACCCCAGTCCCGTCCAGTCAAGACCACTAAGACGACAACAGCAGCGAAGACCTTGGTGTCTAAGCCCTTTCCTGTCAAAGAAAGGAAAGGCAAAAGGTCCTGCATGTCCACCAGTGGGGGGATGCCTACAAAGTTGCTCAAACAGGTGGAAGCAACTCGGGGCTGATTCCTGGACAATCTCCGTGATCAGTCTAGGATATCGCCTCCCGTTCATAACATCTCTACCTCCCCTGACGACAAATCCAGTGTCATTGAACTCCCTTGCCATGGGGTCGGCAAGGGGGCAAGCCCTTCGGGCAGAAGTCCAGACCCTGTTGAAGAAGGGCGCTCTTCAAGAGGTCCTCGACGGATCTCCAGGCTTCTTCAGTCGACTCCTTCTTGTAAAGAATACGTCTGGAGGCTGGAGACCAGTCATCGACCTCTCAGCTCTGAACAAGTTTGGAGACGGCAGACACGGTCAGACTAACACTAAGACCGCAAGACTTCATGTGCACACACTGGACCTAAAGGTCGCGTACTTCCAGATCCCAGTCCATCCGTCTTCAAGGAAGTACTTAAGATTCCGCCTAAACAACAGAAAGTACCAGTTCAAGGTGCTGTGCTTCAGTCTCTCCACAGCACCACAAGTCCTCACCAGAGTGTTCACCCTAGTATCATCTTGGGCACACAGGATTGGCATCCATCTCCTCCGTTATCTGGACGACTGGGTAATCCTAGCAAACTTGGTGTCAACCCTTCTTTAACACCGAAACAAACTTCTGAGACTGCCAAGATCTGGGGATCATGGTAAATCTCGAGAAGTCTTCACTGCTTCCCACTCAAAGACTGGTATACCAAGGCATGATTATAGACACCACTCTCTACAAAGCCTTCCCATCAGATGACAGGATAGCAAGGCTGAGGAAGGTCGCAAGACCTTTTCTCATACGAGAAGAACTTCCAGCCCAATCGTGGTTACGTCTCCTCGGTCACCTTTCATCGCTGGCCCGTCTAGTTCCCAATGGTCGCCTCAGGATGAGATCTCTCCAGTGGCGACTCAAGTCCTGGTGGAATCAAGCATCCGACTCCCCGGACATCCAGATCCCCATGGGACCTGCGGAACTGACGCATCTCCAGTGGTGGGTGGCAGACGAGAACCTACGAAAAGGAGTGGATCTTCTTGTCCTCCCCCCGGATTTGATGCTGTTTTCGGACGCTTCAAAAAAAGGGTGGGGGCCCCACGTGCTGCACCACACGACCTCAGGCCTCTGGTCAGAGTCAGAAAATTACCTCCACATAAATCTCCTAGAGATGAAGGCCGTCTTTCTGGCCCTTCAACAGTTCCAACAGTACCTGGCAAGTCGCTCTGCGGTGGTGATGACGACAACACCACAGTAGTGGCCTACATCAACAAACAAGGAGGTACTTTTTCGCAGCAACTATCCCATCTAGCAGTAGAGATACTGAGATGGGCCGAAATCCACTTGATACCACTATCGGCACGCTTCATTCCGTGCAAAAGGAATGTGCTCGCTGACAACCTGAGCAGAGCATCTCAGATAGTGAGTACCGAGTGGTCTTTGGATCATCTAGTAGCCAACAAAGTTCTGACTTTGTGGGGTTCTCCGACTGTGGACCTCTTCACAACGGCCCTGAACTTCAGGCTCCCGCAGTACTGTTCCCCAGTCCCAGACCCCAAGGCTCTCTGGCAAGATTCTTTCCAACAACGGTGTGACAACATCGACGTTTACGCCTTTCCCCCGTTCTGTCTGATGAGGAGGGTACTCAACAAGACCAGAACATCTGTCAATCTTTCTATGACCCTCATAGCTCCGCTATGGCATCACGCAGAATGATTCCCGGACCTTCTGCAACTCCTAACGGAGCCACCAAGAGAACTCCCTCTACGACACAATCTACTCACAACCACATGCCAACATCTTCCTCAAAGCCGTAGGTTCACTACAGCTTCACGCCTGGAGACTATCCAGCATCTCCTCTCAAAGAGAGGATTTTCGCAACAAGTTGCGATTAGGATGTCTGGACACCTGCGAAAGTCTTCAGCAGCATTCTACCAGGCAAAGTGGAAAGTATTCTGTGGATGGTGTCGTGGAAGGGGTATCTCTCCACTCGATGCCACTATTCCAACAATAGCGGAGTGCCTCGTGTATTTGCGTGAAGAAATGCGCCTTTCAGTCTCCGCAGTGAAAGGCTATCGCTCAGCCTTAAGTCTCGCCTTCAGGCTTAAAGGAATGGACATTTCCTCATTGCTAGAATTTCTTTACTCATACGTGGTTATAAACTTACCTGCCCTCAGTCGGAAGTGAGACCTCCCCCATGGAATGTGGTTCGAGTTCTCAGGTCTCTTAAGAGACCTCCCTATGAACCATTACGCCAGACATCAGATCGCCACCTAACCTGGAAGACGGTATTCCTGCTAGCTTTGGCCTCGGCCAAGCGAGTCAGCGAACTTTATGGTCTCTCGTATGATATTGATATTGCCCATTCAAGGGGATGGGGGGAGGTAACATTCAGCTTCGTCCCTGAGTTTATTGCTAAGACTCACAATCCAGGAGTAGCGAATCTTCGATTCGACTCCTTCCGGATTTCTAGTCTCCGTACTGTAACAGATGACCCAGACCATCTCTTACTATGCCCAGTAAGGAGCTTGAGGCTGTACCTCAAAAGAACAGCCGCAGCCCGTCCTCGTGTGCCAGCACTATTCGTCAGCTCAGGAAGGACTAAGAGGAGGGTCACCAAGAACACCATCTCTGCATGGATTCACAGGGTCATTGACCTGGCACTGAATCCAGACCCTCCTCCGTCACGTCCCCCCAGAGCACATGATGTCAGGGGCATAGCTACCTCCTTGGCCTTCAAAAGAAATTTTTCAGTGACACAGGTTCTTCAAGCTGGGGTGTGGAAATGTCAAACGGCTTTCACATCCCAGTACCTGCAAAACGTGACCCACAGGAGACTCGATACGTTCTCTATCGGTCCTGTGGTGGCTGCACAACAGCTGATTTAAAACCTCAAGCTCCTTATTGGACAAGTAGCAGAAGGTTGAGGGCATTGTTACCCGGTTTTAGTCTGCATGAATGAAAAGGTTTGACTGGCTCTTATTCTTTTCTTCATCATCCCCTCTCTTGGGAAAAGCAGCACCCTGGGTTCTCTGCATAGCTGACCTCAAACCACTGCAGGTAAACCATGCTCCCTTGTGTTCTTAGTATTATGATTAATACCGTATGTCCCCATATCCTGACGAGGTGGTATTGGGAAAGTCCTAGTCTACAAGTTTCCATCTAAAGAACTTCAGAACAACTTTCTAGGACGAGTCACACTTCATACCTTCACACACAGCTTGCGTAGGCCGCTAGCAAGGTTCTAGCGAGGTGCAGGGACTCCTTATTTCTTGGGTGCTTACACACTCAAATAAGGAGTCCCCGGGCAAAGCCAAAAGCCAGACTGGCTGGGACATCCACCCTTCCTAATGGGTGAGTCACCCCTATTAAATAAGGTGGTTTGTATTCCAGTTACGGAACAAATGACAAATTCATAGATAATTTGTATTTTTCCTAACCATACAAACCTTAGCTATTTAACCAACCTTGCCCACCAGCCCTATCCCCCTTGAAATCCTACCTCCAAGCAAAGTGAGCTCAAGCACAAGTGTGTGAGGAGGGGGGGGAGGTAGCAAGCTACCCTCCCCTACCCCCGCTAACTAGCGGTGTGGGTAGTAAACCCTCGTTAAAAATTAATGGCTCATCATTTCAGCTACGCTGAAAGTAATTCCCCTATTAAATAGCTAAGGTTTGTATAGTTAGGAAAAATACAAATTATCTATGAATTTGTCATTTTTATTTATTATTTCTTTATAATTCTTTTTTACATCTATCTTACATAATGCAATTGTGTTATTGTTATTTGTAATTATGTGCAGTAATTTATTAAGGAGTTATCATAGGTTTTTGGGCTGTAGAACGAATTATACAAATTACAGTGTATTCTTATGGGAATATTTGCTCCAACATACGATTGTTTTAACCTACGAAGCAGGTTCCGGAACGAATTAAGATCGTATGTAGAGTTTCCACTGTATAAGATAACTTTACAACTCATGGTGGCTCTTGAGTTGCTTCTTAAATGACCCCATCTCTAACATGTAGATAACCTCTTTATTGAGTGTCTGGAACTTATCTCTTTTTGCTACAAGAGCCAAAAGGCACTGAATAGACAATGCCTGTTGTGAAAAATGTCAACAACCCAAGGATCTGCATCTGTCTCTCCTGAAGACCTCTTATCTCAGCCTGGAGATTAAGAGCAAATACTATATCTTTCTCTGAATGACTACTGAGATAGCACTGTGGTATGCCTTGATCATTGTTTGGTGTAAAGTTTTGTAGGAAGACAGCTGGGGTTTATACAGTAAATATAGAAGCTAAGGAAGAGGTCTCCAAATTTAAAGTTCAGTTTCTAACCCTACTTCTTGAAATAGAACTTGGAAAAGATTAAACAGTAAGGGGCTCATTATAAAGAGCTCACTCAGGTCATCAAAAATCAGGGAAGAGGAGATAACTGTAATGGCAACATCCCATTTCTTCAGCATAATGGCTAGCATTGACACAATCCCTGACTTTATGAGCAAGTACTGGATCCTCGTCTGATAATGGATTAGGTCACTTGTTGGCTTCCTGAAGCCAGAAGATGGGATTCTTGGAGATTTTCTTTTTCAACCTGCCAAAGCTAAGAAACATATTCCAGTGCTGTGCCTTGAAGGGCTGAGTCCTCTGTAGTTAGTGCCATAGCACCATCATAGGATCACTGGTCACATCTTTCAGGGGGAGGAGAAGGAGTTGAACCTGTAAACATGGATGGAGTAATTCTGCATCTTCACCACAAACTCCAGATCGAAGGTGAAGGAGACCACCTTCCATCCCTTGGTATGACTGGTGACATAAATCCCATAGAGTTCGCTTACAAGCTTTGCCGAGGCTAAGGTAAGGAGGGAGACGATCTTCACAGTCAGATTCTTATGTGACACCGGCCTGCCTCAGAGGTTCATATAGGGCCATCTTGAGGGACCCGAGAACTTGGGAGACGTCCAACGCTGGTGGTTTGTGTTCACTGGGAGGACAAGACTGTTTGAAGCTCCCCATAGCATTGACAGTACCCATAAAGAGAAAACATCTAAGCCCTTCAGTCTAAAGACAAGGTTTAAGGCTGAGCAATAGCCTTTCACCACTGAAACTGAAAGGAACTTCTCCCAACAAATGTAGAAAAGGAAATAAGTTATTACTTGCCAAGTGGCTCCAACCGGAGAAGTATCCTTTTTACAACCCCTATCGCAAAAGATGGCTCACTATCCAGGATAGACAGCAGCAGATGGGACACGGGTAGTTCTCTATGTACCTCAACAAGAAGCATAAGTAGATCTGGGTACCATTTGGTGTTTGGCCATTGGGGAGACATCAGGGTTATTGTGAGATTTGGGGTCGTCAGCACTGTTGATTACCCTTCCAATCAGGCAGATTGGCAGAAAAAAGTAGACATCTACAATGTCCCATGGATGTTGGAAGGCATTCTTTAGTGCCGCTGGTGACCAGAAGTACAGGAGCTTCTTGTTGAGCTTGGTAGTAAACGTGTCTATCAATGGCGAGCTCCACAAAGAGAGACCATTCCGCTCCAACAATTTGTCCCTGGCGACTGAACTTGTCGATTGGCTATTACATTCCTCTTGTCTAGAATGAGTCGTGCTGACAGTTCTACTACAATGTTGAATGCCCATTTGTGCGCCTGCTTCACTAACTCGCGAAGGTGCTGTGAAATGGCACCCCTCTACTTCTTGACGTAAACCACTGCAGTGGTGTTGTCGCTCATCATTGCTAGCAATTGATCAATCAGACTCTGTTAGAATGCAAACAGCACCAAGTGCTGCTTGCATCTCCCAATAGGTTGATGTGTATATGCTTTTTCTTCTTTGGACTTGCAGCCTGAGGTGATCTGGTTTCTCAGGTGCGTACCCCATCCCTCCTATGATTATCCGTGAACAGCAGCTTCTGCAAGGGAGTGCACTCCTGAGGAGTTCCCTTGATGAGATTCTTATTGTTCAACCACCAAGCTGGATCGTCTTTTACCTCCTGTTCCACCAGAACGAGATGGTGAGGGGGATCATTGGTGACTGACCAATGGCACTTCAGACACACTGGTGGAGACACCCTTGAGGAAAATGCTTCTCTAACAATGAGATGAGTTTAAGTAATTGTTATTGTCGAGCCGGTAGTTCTTAATGAATAGGAAAAGGTCAGGCTACTTTTCTGAACCTGCTGACACAATTGTCTGATGGGAAGATGCTCACTGATGTCATGTCTGTCTACATTCCCATGTACTCCATCCTCTGCTTAGCGTTGCAATCAAACTTTTCCAGTTTGACCACAATCCCAGGTCATAGCAAGATGAAATAAATATCTCAATCCTTTAGGAACTGTTTCTGATAGAAGAACAGAATCAGGTATCTTCTTAGCAGATAGATGCCATTGGTATGGGCCCAAGATAGAGAAGTGTTAATGCTCAGGTGAAGACTTGAGGAGTGGTAGTCAGATCAAAGCACTGGACTTTGAACTGGTATACTTCTTGCCCAATGAAAATTCATAGTTACTTCCTGTAGGACTGGTGGATTAGAATATGAAAATATACAATTTTCAGAGCCACAGAAAGCATAAAATCAATCTTCCTGATGGTGGGCTCACACAGTGCCCTTTGTTACCATCTTGATTTGAGTATGCTGAACAAACTCATAGAGGGGGGAAGAGGTTGATGACTAGTTTCCATCAACCAGTAGCTTTCTTCACTAGGAAAAATAGACTGTAGAAGCCTGGAGAACAGTCTCTTACAATCTCCAGAGTCTCCTTATCTAACGTCTTCACATCTGCCCAAAAGGGAGAGGTTCTTCTTGGTCCACCACCTCAACATAGCTCCTGAGAGGTAAATGAGGAATCCAGCACCCATCCAATCCTTAGAACAATTATTATCACTGAGCCCAAAAGGTGCTGCTATGATCGGTTGACAATACTTAAAACTATGGGATTCCTCTCCCTAAAATACGAACAGATCTGAAAATGTATAATCAGGATACTGACCATAAATCAGACTGTAAAGAATCTTGTTTCATTCCTGGGAAACAGTCCTTGGTGCCAGCGAGCAAGAAGGATACAGTGTACCATAACTATGGTGAATGGGGACCAGTCACTGACCGGCACAAGACCAGTACAGTGTACAGTACTCCCCTTTAGGAGGTACTGATATACCTTGAGTAAGATGCGAGACCAAAACAGTATGCCATCGTCCATTAACAGTAAGGGAGTGCACTCAGGCCCCTATCGGCCACACCCCAATGGACCATCAACCTTGCATGATTAGCTGTTGGCCCATGTGATTACCAATGGAACAGCTGCCACACCAGCTGTATTGGCCTGCCTCTCAAAATTAAGGAGGGATTGCTCAAAGTCCCGTGGGACTAATTGCGATAGCCTTCCTGAACTTTGGCTTCTCTTTCTGAGAAGAATCACAATCAGACGAGGATAACTTAAAACTTAACACAACAGTACTGTATATTCTTACCCTCACTCGCTTAGGAATTCGTGTTTGCTCCTGAAGGACCAATCACCTGATGCTAGTACAAAGACCAGTCACTGTTGCACTGGTTTCACCTTGCATTTTGATACCAACCCCAAGGTACCATTTGTTGAAAAAACTCCAAGTGGCTGTAATTTGAAGCGGTAGATGCTGCATGAAACTCGTGATTCCTAACGGACCCAACAGCTAACGGCCAGCTTGCGAGCTTCCTCAGCTATGCTCTATCTGCAAATGACGTAATAGCAAAGCCGTCACACCAGGCTCAGGATTGCTAAACGACACCACAGGTACTGGTCAACGTGTGAGCTCCATTGGTTACGCTCCGTATTGGCACAAGGAGATAGCAAGAACAATACATAACCCTATCAACCTTGCATGTTGCTGGAGATCAGTCCAGTTAGAACTGTTCTCCTGCAACTGATGAAACACTGGTTGCTGTCACACCAGGCTCACGATCAGTAACCAACACCGAAGGTACTAGTCAGCGGGTGACATGGCTATTCCAGAGCCACTAAATATATCCTTTTTTCTGAGGAACAAAATTTACTTCACCAAATGCTTACCTTTCAGTGTGCTTCAGCTTACAAGAGAGCTTCTCACAAACAAATCAAAGAATAGATCCAAGAGTCGCAAGAGCAGCGCAACAATGTGTCCGTCATTAAACGAATACCTTGTTAATGATATGGCTGCTCCAGAGCCACTAAAGACATATCCCTTTTTTAAAGGACGAAGTATAACAGTACCATTAACAGAATGTGAAATTTTTTAAAAATATGTACAATCACTAATCCCTACCATAATCCACTGGGGGTAGAATATATGCAGACTTAACCCCAATTCAAAAATGAAGATTTCAACACCCATCAAAACTGATTAAATAAAAACTAAAAACGTGAATGAAAAATATGAATTCACTGCTAAAAACTTTATTTAGAGACTTCGAGAGAAGCAAGATAACTGATGTTACAAACACATTTGAAAGTAAGTGAAGCTTGAGCAGTACAGTAGATGTTTCTTCAATCTTGAGCGATATGAGTAGGTGTGCCTAGGATTTCCTCATACTTTCAAGAAAGGCAATATACAGAGAATTGGTTTATGGCAAAAACTACAAGTTTTAAAACAATAGGAAAGTAGGACATTTTATAAATTTTTCTCACAATCTTCAGAGAAATAAAGTTAATGAAAAAAGAAATATGAAGAAATTATTCTTAGTTTAAACATTAAGGAAACACTTTTAGCTTTTATATAAGTAATTTTATTTGAATGAATAATAAGCAATTATAACCCATACTTAATTTCAGTTGAGTAACGAAAGGCTATGTATAATTTATGTGAAAAATTTTGCAAGCAGTGAAAAATTGAATACATTTCATCTTACTTGACTAATGACAGGAAGATCTTAGCATAGGCACTTTGATTGTATAGATCAAAGCATTTTTAATTTTGCAATTACACACAGACATACATTGATCAAAGAAAATAAAATTTTTAAAGTAATTAGTAATTTTCATAACTAAACAGATGGTATCCTTTAATAGGAGTATAATTTCAGTGAAGCTAGGACTTGGCTGTTAAAATTTATAATGTTTCAATAGTTACTAGTAGGTAGTTGGGGTAACCCTGCAACCAAATGCTGGCTGACCGAGTACCTATTTTGACTTTTGCCTAGAGCTTGTAGGGTTGATAAGGCAGAAAATAAAACATAAAGGACTCAAGTTTGTATAGTTAGAAAAAATACAAAATTACTTTCATGATCATTTCCTACGCCTATTGACGCAAAGGGCCTTAGTTAGATTTCGCCAGTCGTCTCTATCTTTAGCTTTTAATTCAATACTTGTCCATTCATCATCTCTTACTTGACACTTCATAGTCCTCAGCCATGTAGGTCTTTCAACTCTTCTAGTTCCTTGTGGAGCCCAGCTAAACGTTTTTTGAACTAATCTCTCTTGGGAATTGCGAAGAGCATGCCCAAACCATCTACCCCTCATCATGATCTCATCTACATATGGCACTCAAGTAATCTCTCTTATAGTTTCATTTCTAATCCTTCCCTGCCATTTAACTCCCAATATCCTTCTGAGGGCTTTGTTCTCAAACCTACTAAATCGATTGGAGATTGTTTCAATGTATTCAAATGACTCGCGTCCATACAGTAACATCGGTCTCACTAAACTGATATAGTCTGATTTTTATAAATAATTTCCATAATTTATTTTCCAAATTTTATCTAACCTAGCCATTGTCTGATTTACTTTTTTTAATCTTTCGCTAAACTCTAATTCTAAAGACCCTGTATTGGAGATCATAGTTCCTAGATACTTCAATGATTCTACCTCATTAATCCGTTCTCATCCTCTCTGTCTTTCTTCTATTTATCTTGACCCCTACCTTGTGTGATATTTCATGCATTTTGGTATGCAAGCATTGCAAATCCTGTAGTGTTCTACGAATAAGGACAGCATCAACAGCATACTCTAGGTCAGCTAATTTCCTGTTACCAATCCAGTCCAATCCTTCTTCACCATCTCTGACTGTTCTACGCATTACAAAATCCATGAGGAGGATAAACAACATAGGGGACAACATATTCCCTTGGAGTACTCCACTGTTCACTGGAAATTTGTTTGATAGGACTCCATTAACATTAACTTTGCACTTGCTATCCTTATGAACAGACTTTGGTCGGTGCACACTAAAAAAGGCTTTTTTTATAGTCCACAAATGCCATCAAAAGTGGATTTCTTTTCAAAAAGAAAATTTGGTCAGTACATCTCAGCTTTTCATCAGTTTGTTTAGAATAAGCATACCATATATTTGTTCCGTAACTGACATACAAACCACGCTATTTAATAGGGGTTATTACTTTCGGCGTAGCTGAAATGACGAGCCATTAGAATTTTAACGAGGGTTTACTACCACACCGCTACTTAGCGGGGGTTAGGGAGGGTAAAATGCTACCCCCCCCCCTCACACACACCTGTGCTTGAGCTCACTTTGCTCTCGGCTCATGTGGTAGTCGGACGTGTCCGCTCTCACCCTCGCCTCTCTGACAGCCATTAATGTCTTTCTGCTTTTTCTCCTACAGGTTTGTCTGCAAAGTTGGCCTCTGCGAAAATGCGCATATGTCCTGGATTACCCGACCGCCCTTATGGTACATTTATGTCGGCGGTCGAGACAGACCCTCACACCCTTTGTCCTTACTGTAGGGGCCAACGGTGTGATAGTGATAATAAATGTGGTGAGTGTAGGAAGTGGTCTACCTCCCAGTGGGCGAGGTTTTCTCGGCGACGGAAGAAGTCCAGGCGGGATATTTCTCCTTCGAAGATTTCTTGAAAGGAGAAAATCCCAAGGACTCTTCCTCCGTTGCCCAAACCTTCTCCGAAGCTCCCACTCGGTCGGTTTCTTCCGAGAAACCGTCGAGGGGTAGCGTAGACCATGGTTCTGTTTCCCAATCTCGGGGTTTGAGAGATGGCGTTGCCTCCCCTAGCGAGGCAGCTCCATGTCTTCCCCCGGGGAAGGATTTAAATGTTAATATCAATGTAACTGATTTATTCCAGCTTTGGTCTTCCTTGGGGCTCGAGGGTTCGCCCTCCAAAGAAGCCTTGTTTGACATCATCCGGTTGGGTGCCGCTGTCAAGCAATCGCCGACTTTGGCAGAGGTTAATCCCCTGTCTATCGTCGACGTTGTGGTGGCAGAGGTATCCGATGTGGTATCTCCTACCTCCGCAACTTCTCATCCTGCTGTAGCTGAAGGCTTAGTTTCTCCCTCTGCTCAACCTTCGAGGGAGGAACTAAGTCCAACAGTTTCTCCTGCCAGTGATTCTCCCCCTCAGGGGAGGTCACTCACAGAGACTCCTCTTCGGAGGACTGCTGATGGTCAGCTTGCTGACCCAACGGCCCCCAGAGGGCGCATACATCGTAAGGCTCGCCTTCCTCTTCGCCGGAGAGGCCTTCCTTCACCTCACAAGGGTGTGGGGAGGCGCCTCTTTGGTTCAACATCATCGCAGTCCGCCGCAGAGGAGCCTCATCACCAATCTCCGACTGTTCCTGCTACAACCCTGGACCTCTCTGCGGATCGTTCGCGATCCCCTTCGGTGGAAGGTCGTCCTGACAAAGGGCACGCCGACCTTCCACCCGTCAGACCTGCTGACCTGCCGTCGCCGTTCCTGGCTGCTGATGCGCTGTGGGCGCCAACTAAACCTGATTTTATAAAACAGGCAACGGTCCCTTCGGGGCAACAAGGGCGTGCGTGCAAATTAGCGCACTCGTCCCTTACGCGCCATGCCAAGCATGCACGCCAACGTTCAGCTGACCTCTTTGAGGTTTCGGAGTTAGCGCACAGGCGCTTTCCTACTGTTGCTGATATAGCGCACCAGCGCTCACCTGCGCTCACCTGCTGCCGATGTTTTTGATAAAGCGCGTCAGCGCTCACCTGCGCGCCAGCACGCACCTGTTGCTGATGATTCTGCTAAAGCACGCCAGCGCTCACATGCGCGCACTCAACCTGCTGCGCGCCAATGTTCTCCTGCGCGCCAGCGCTCTCCTGCGTGCCAGCGCTCGCCCGCGCGCCAGCGCTCGCCCGCGCCAGCGCTCGCCCGCGCCAGCGCTCGCCCGCGCCAGCGCTCGCCCGCGCCAGCGCTCGCCCGCGCCAGTGCTCGCCCGCGCGCCAGCGCTCTCCGCACCAACGATCTCCTGCGCGCCCACGATCTTCGGATCTGGGTGCAGTAGGGAAGTTTAAAGCTTCCCCTACGCGCCAGCGCTCGCCAACGCGCCATCCCTCACCAGCGCGCAGTCACCTACACGCGCCCACGAGGAGGCGCGCTCACGCCCATCTCCCACAGCAGTGGTGCATCGCCAGCCTGATGTGCAACCACAAGAGGCGCGCCAACGTACGCAGGGTCCAGCCGCGCGCCCGCGCCCGCGAGAAATCTCTCCTGCGCGCGCGCCCATTAACATCTTCTAGAGCGCACGATCCCTCGCCCGCACGGGCTCTTCATCCTGATCCTGCGCGCCTGTGCGAACATTCACCCTCACGAGCGCGCAATCTACTTCCTGTGCACCCTCTGATGTCTCCTGCGCACGCTCCTACGCGCCATCGCTCGCCCGCGCGCAGCCTCGCAAGCACTCTCGCGCGCGCGCCAACAGTCTCCTGCGCGCGACCCTGGGTATTCCCCATCGCGCCAGCGCGCTCCCCAGTGCGATCGTCAATATCCTCCCCCATGTGAGGCTGCAGGACAACGCGCGGCAAGGTCGCCATCGCCACATCACCCCCCCCCCCCCCTCACAAGCGCAGAACAGCGCGCTTGCCGGTAGGGGGAAGGTTCCAGAAAGGTCCAGGGACATTTCTTCTTTGTCTTCTTTTTCTTTGCAGGCGAACCCCGCTATGGAAACTCCTCCCAGGGATCTGTTGATCCCTGTCCTTCCAGAGGGAGTGTCTGACAGCGCAGCCGTCAGCCAGCAGCCTTGGTTTGGGGCACTGATCAGAGCGGTCACGCAGGCTTTTAAGCCTGTTCTCTCTCAGCTAGGCCACAAATCCTTGGCAGCATCTACTACCCTGAAGAGAAAAAGAGGAGTTTCGGACGCGGTGACTTCTCCGAGGACAAAGCTGTCTCCTCGTAAGCCTTCGAGGCTGGCCCCCTCCCCCCCTAGGATTTTTCTCCCTCCCTTTCGGACGAGGATTTCCCGTCCTCGGGGGAGTCACGTGAGGTGAGACGTTCCCCCATCGCACCAATGAGGGAAACCCCACCTTGCGCTGAAAAGTCTTCTCAGGTAGGGGCGGAGAAGAGCCTACCTCCGTCGTTGTTGGAGTCCTGCATCCCTCCCAGGAGGGAGTCGAAGGACTCCAAGACAGTACCGAAGTCCTCGTCAAGACTTAGACCGGAGCCAGCCAGCCACTCAGAGAACGTCCGCAAGTCTCCCCAAGAAGAGCCTTTGGGGACAGGAGACTTCGCTGCTAGTCCTTCGGGAGGAGAGCTGCAGGAGTCAGAACATGCGTTTTGGCAGGTTCTGACCCTTATGAGGACTCTCAATGGGTTTGCTGACCCAGAGATTCCTCCATGAGAGGACAAAGACACGGTCTTGGACCGAGTATTTGTGACTCAAAAACCCTCTAAGGCCAGAGCAGCTTTGCCTTGGTCTCAGGGGGTTATGAGTGCCATGGACAAGATCGCAGTCCAGCTCTCCGAGCTAGCCTCCTCCCGCCGATCCAGTGCCGGTAACAAGCTTCTCCCACCTCCTCGTGTACAGCAGAGGAGGTACTTCGAGATCTTAGAGGAGCCTTGTTTAGCTCTTCCCCTTCACCATTCCTTGGAAGAGCTTACCAGGGGAGTCCCTCTTGAGAGACTCTCCAACCGGCAGGTCTCATTCTCGGCGACTGAGATCCTTAATTAGGAGAAGGTTGCGAAGTGTGCCACGCAGGCCACTTCGTGGCTGGATATCTGGTTAGGGACCTTAGGTATCCTGATACGTTCGGAGGATTTGTCCAAAGAACGTACCAGGAAAGCTATGGAGACCTTTTTACTCTCAGGCACTCGCATGATCGAGTTTCTGGCCCACCAAGTCTCGAACTTGTGGGCAAACACCATCCTGAATCGTCGGGATGCAGTGTCTGAGAGGTTCCATCAAAAGGTCCCTAGTAACGAGATCAGCAGGCTCAGACATTCTTCCGTGATGGGAACAAATATGTTTGAGCCTAAGGACGTGGAGCATGCCGCTGAGAGGTAGAGGAAGTCCCACCAAGACTCCCTCCTACATAGGGCTTTGACATCCAAGCCCTATAAACCTCCAGCATCCCAGCAGCCACATCCTACCAAGACCACGAAACCGACAACGGCAGCGAAGATAGTGGTGTCTGAGCCCTTTCCTGTCAAGGAGAGGAAAGGCAAGAAGTCCTCCAGGGGAGGGAAGAATCGTAGAGGGAGCAGCCGAGGCCGCAAACGCTAGGATTGGCAGTCCCCCTGCATGTCCACCAGTGGGGGGATGCCTACAAAGTTGCGCAGACAGGTGGCAGCAACTCGGGGCCGATTCCTGGACAATTTCCGTAATCAGTCAGGGATATCGCGTCCCGTTCACAACATCTCTACCTCCCCTGACGACGAATCCAGTGTCATTGAGCTCCCTTGCGATGGGATCAGCAAGGGGGCAGGCCCTTCGGGCAGAAGTCCAGACCATGTTGAAGAAGAGAGCTCTCCAAGAGGTCCTCGACGGGTCTCCAGGCTTCTTCAGTCGACTCTTTCTTGTAAAGAAGGTGTCTGGAGGCTGGAGACCAGTCATCGACCTCTCAGCTCTGAACAAGTTTGTCAAGCAAACTCCGTTCAGCATGGAGACCGCAGACACGGTCAGACTTGCAGTGAGACCGCAAGACTTCATGTGTACACTGGATCTGAAGGACGCGTACTTCCAGATTCCAGTCCATCCGTCTTCAAGGAAGTACTTAAGATTCAGCCTAGACAACAAGGTATACCAGTTCAAGGTGCTGTGTTTCGGTCTCTCCACAGCACCACAGGTTTTCACCAGAGTGTTCACCCTAATATCGTCGTGGGCACACAGGTTCGGCATCCGTCTCCTCTGTTATCTGGACGACTGGCTGATCCTAGCAGACTCGGAGTTATCCCTTCTTCAACACTGAGAAAAACTTCTGGGACTTTGCTAGGATCTGGGGATCTTGGTAAATCTCGAGAAGTCCTCTCTGCTTCCCACTCAAAGACTGGTATACTTAGGCATGATTATAGACACCAATCTCCACAAAGCCTTCCCATCAGACGACAGGATAGCAAGGCTGAGGAGGGTCGCAAGCCCTCTCCTCAGACGAGAAGAGCTCCCAGCCCAATCGTGGTTACGTCTCCTCGGTCACCTCTCATCTTTGGCTCGTCTAGTTCCCAACGAGCGCCTCAGGATGAGATCCCTCCAGTGGCGACTCAAGTCCCGGTGGAATCAAGGTTACGATTCCCCGGACGTCATGATCCCTATGGGACCTGCGGAACGGACGGACCTCCAGTGGTGGGTGACAGACGAGAACCTACGAAGAGGAGTGGATCTTCTCGTCCTCCCCCCGGATTTGATGCTGTTTTCGGATGCCTCAAAGAAAGGGTGGGGGGCCCACGTTCTATACCACAGGACCTCAGGCCTGAGGTCAGAATCAGAGAAGTGCCTCCATATAAATCTTCTAGAGATACATATACCAAGGCACTTCCCCCAATTTTGGGGGGTAGCCTAGAGATGAAGGCCATTTTCTTGGCCCTTCAATAGTTCCAACAATACCTGGCGGGTCACTCTGTGGTGGTGATGAGCGGCAACACCACAGTAGTGGCGTACATCAACAAGCAAGGAGGTACCTTTTCAAAGCAGTTATCCCCTCTTGCAGTAGAGATACTGAGATGGACCGAAGTCCACTCGATTACACTATCGGCACATTTCATTCCAGGCAAGAGGAATGTGCTCGCCGACAATCTGAGCAGAGCGTCTCAGATAGTGAGTACCGAGTGGTCTTTGGATCATCTAGTAGCCAACAAAGTCCTGACTTTGTGGGGTTCCCCGACTGTGGATCTGTTCGCGACAGCGCTGAACTTCAAGCTTCCACTGTACTGCTCCCCAGTCCCGGATCCCAAGGTACTCTGGCAAGATGCCTTCCAACAACGGTGGGACAACATCGACATGTACGCCTTTCCCCCGTTCTGTCTGATGAGGAGGGTACTCAACAAGACCAGAATATCGGTCAATCTTTCAATGACCCTCATAGCTCCGCTGTGGCATCACGCGGAATGGTTTCTGGACCTTCTACAGCTCCTAATGGAACTTCCGAGAGAACTCCCTCCATGACACGATCTACTCAGACAACCACATACAAACATCTTCCACAAAGCCGTAGCTTCGCTACGACTTCACGCCTGGAGACTATCCAGCATCTCCTCGCTGAGAGAGGATTTTTGCAACAAGTTGCGATTAGGATGTCTGGACATCTGCGAAAATCATCCGCATCTGTCTACCAGAGAAAGTGGAAAGTCTTCTGTGGTTGGT
This sequence comes from Palaemon carinicauda, assembly GCF_036898095.1. Classification (NCBI taxonomy): domain Eukaryota; kingdom Metazoa; phylum Arthropoda; class Malacostraca; order Decapoda; family Palaemonidae; genus Palaemon; species Palaemon carinicauda. Next base: position 5,487,543 of record NC_090738.1, on the reverse strand, counting down.
GTCGTGGAAGGGGTATCTCTCCACTCGATGCCACTATTCCAGTAATAGCAGAGTTCCTCGTGTATTTGCGGGAAGAAATGCGCCTTTCAGTCTCGGCGGTGAAAGGCTATCGCTCAGCCTCAAGTCTAGCCTTCAGGCTCAAAGGAATGGACATTTCTTCCTCGCTGGAAGTTTTCCTACTCATACGAAGTTATGAACTTACTTGCCCTCAGTCGGAAGTGAGACCTCCTCCATGGAACGTGATTCGAGTTCTCAGGTCTCCTAAGAGACCTCCCTATGAAGCATTATGCCAGGCTTCAGATAGCCACCTAACTTGGAAGACGGTGTTCCTACTAGCTTTGGCTTCGGCCAAGCGAGTCAGTTAACTTCATGGTCTCTCATATGACATCGCCCATTCAAGGGGATGGGGGGAGGTAACGTTCAAATTCGTCCCTGAGTTTATTGCTAAGACTCAGAATCCGGGGGTGCCGGACCCTCGGTTCGACTCCTTCCAGATTTCGAGTCTTCGTTCTGTAACAGATAACCCAGACCATCTCCTACTGTGCCCAGTAAGGAGTCTGAAGCTATATCTCAAAAGAACGGCTGCAATCCGTCCCCACGTGCAATCATTGTTCGTAAGCACTGGGAGGAATAAGAGGAGGGTCACCAAGAACACCATCTCGGCATGGATTCGTAGGGTGATCCATCTGTCCCTGAATCCAGGCCCTCCTCCGTTACGTCGCCCTAGAGCACATGATGTCAGGGGCGTAGCTACGTCCCTGGCCTTCAAGAAGAACTTCTCAGTGACGCAGGTTCTTCAAGCCTGGGTGTGGAAGCGTCAGACGACCTTCACAGCCCACTACCTGCAAGACGTGACCCACAGGAGGCTCGATACGTTTTCTATCGGCCCTGTGGTGGCTGTACAACAGCTGGTTTAAAAACTCAGGCTCCTCAGTGGACAAGTAGCAGAAGGTTGAGGGCATTGTTACCCGGTCTTAGTCTGCATGAATGAAAAGGTTTGTCTGGCCCTTATTCTTTTCTTCATCTTCCCCTCTCTTGGGGAAAGCAGCATCCTGGGTTCTCTGCATAGCTGACCTCAAACCACTGCAGGTAAACCATGTTTCCTTGTGTTCCTAGTATTAAGATAATACTGTCACGTCCCCATACCCTGACAAGGTGGTATTGGGAGAGTCCTAGCCTAAGGTTTCCATCTAAAGGACTAAAGGTCAACTTCCTAGGACGAGTAACACTTTATTATACCTTCACACACAGCTTGCATAGGCCGCAGTCCTTGCGTAGCAAGGTTCTAGCGAGGTGCAGGGACTCCTTATTGCTGAGTGCGAACACACTCAAGTAATGAGTCCCCAGGCAAAGCCAAAAGCCAGTAGTGGCAGGGACTTTCCACCTTTCCTAATGGGTGAGTCACCCCTATTAAATAGCGTGGTTTGTATGTCAGTTACGGAACAAATGACAAATTCGTAGATAATTTGTATTTTTCCTAACTATACAAACCTTAGCTATTTAATCAAACTTGCCTGCCAGCCCTATCCCCCTTGAAGTCCTACCTCCAAGCAAAGTGAGCTCAAGCACAGGTGTGTGTGAGGGGGGGTGGGGTAGCAGGCTACTCTCCCTACCCCCCGCTAAGCAGCGGTGGGGTAGTAAACCCTTGTTGAAATTCTAATGGCTCGTCATTTCAGCTACGCCGAAAGTAATAACCCCTATTAAATAGCTAAGGTTTGTATAGTTAGGAAAAATACAAATATCTACGAATTTGTCACTTTTATAACTACTAATGTAAGTGTGATGCTCTGTAATTATTGCAATCTGTCGGGTCTCCTGTTTTTGGCCATTCTCACCAACACTGTCGGTCACTTCCTTAAATGAGGAGATGGAGAAAGATTTGAACCTTGTATCGATTACAGCCAGATACTGAGTTTTCACCACGAAGTCTGGAATTGAGAGCAAAGCATTTTTCCACCCCTTGGAATGACCAAGTAAATACAATAAGCCATGCAGCCTTCCCACTCTTTGTAGCAACCAGGGCCAATAAGAAGACTGTCTTAAAAGTTAAGTCCTTGTCAGATGCCTGCCTTAAAGGCTAATAGGGTACCCTTTTCAAGGACTTCAGAACTCTGGTCACATTTCATACTGGAGGTTTGAGTTCTCCTTGATGGTAGGACTGCTCAAGTTGTTCTGGAGCATTGTTAACTCCCAAGATGAGGATAGATCTACACCTTCAAGTTTTAAGACTTGGTTCAATGCTGAGTGATAGCGTTTCCCCACTAACAATAATAGGAGCTTCTCTCTACACAGAAACACAAGGAACTCTATGATAGTTGGATGAACGCTCTGAGAGGAGAGGTAACCCACTTCTACTACACCAATCACAAAGGATGTCCCATTTTGCTAAGTAGACTGCCGTAGAAGAATCTCTAAGGTATCCAGACATCTCCTGCACTGTACCTCGCTATTCACTCAGAGATACAGAATAGCCTCCTACTGTGAAGAGATAGGGATGTCACAGAGTTGTGGTGTCTCTAAAGGTGGGGGTGGCAAAGGATGTTAGGCTAGCAGAGAAATTTGGGCCGAGAGGATCACTCTCCTGGAATCTCAGTCAGTAGCATCCTATGATCTGAGTACCATTTTGCTTGGAGCCACTTAGAGACTACCAATTTTATCTTGAGGTTTTGTGTAGATAGCATCCTGCCTATCACCCTCCTTTTAGGCAGTAAAACCAGTGCTTCTTGTTGAGTCTCATTGCAAAAAGGTCAATTGATGGGTAACCCAACCAAGTCAAGAGGCTCCACGCTACTTGAGGATGAAGGGACCATTCTCATACGACCACTTGTCCCCATCAACTAGGGTGTCAGAGATCACATTCCTTTTGCCATGAATGAATCTCATCAACAATTCGACCGTGTTGTTAAATCCCCACGCGTGCCTACATTACTATCTTGGAGAGGTGCTTGTTAGTTGACCTTGCCCCTACAGCAGTGTTGTTGAATCCCTTAATAGAGATCTAGCTAAAATTAGTGCATGGAGAAAATTATGGGGTATGAAGTTGAATCCTAACAAAACTCAAAGTATGATTGTAAGTAGATCAAGGACCGTGGCTCCTCAGCATACAGATCTCAGCATTGATAATGTTTCTTTAACTTTGTATGACTCTTTTAAAATTTTAAGTGTGATTCTTGACAGCAAATTTACTTCTGAGAAACACATTAGGTCTGTGTCTTCTTCAATTGCACAAAAAATTGGCATATTGAGAAAGTCTTTCAAGAATTTTAGTGATCAATCTATTCTGAAGACGTGTTTTAATTCTTTCATTTTACCTTGTTTTGAGTATTGTTCTCCTGTCGTCTTCAGCTGCTGATTCTCATCTTAATTTATTGGACAGGAACTTACAGTCTATTAAATTTCTTATTCCCGACCTAGATATTAATCTCTGGCACCGTTGTTCAATTAGTTCATTATGCATGTTGCACAAGATTTTTTATAATTTTGTCCATCCTTTATATTAAGAGCTTCCCGGACAGTTTCATTCTGTTTGTAATACAGTACTATAGTCTATTTTTTATAGCGGTGTATATTTGCACTGACTCACAGGGGGTGCCCTTTTAGCTCGGAAAGGTTCCTGATACCTGATTGGTCGGAAGTATTTTTGTCCGAACACCTTCATTGTTCTCAAATAATTACCAAGTAATGTGAATCAAAACTCATTTACTAACCTATATTTCTTCATCACATACTGTATATGTTTTGTCAATAAACTATGAAAGAATAAATATATTATAAAGTATCGTCATGGTGAGTCTAGATTTAATAACCCAATCCGCCGCAGTCAACGACAGCAGCTTGTTTTCGGATGCACACTTTGTAATTTTGTAATTTTTCACATATTTTAACACAAATTGGGATAAATTACACTCAGCATAAGTTAAACATGTTATTATAAACTTTCTTTGAATACCAGAATTTACCAAAAACATGGAATTAATAAAACCCTATAATTGTGAAAACTTATGGGGAGGTAAAAGAACAGCCTGCAGCGGCCTGGCGGGAAAAAAAATCCCTTCTGATTGTCATAGACGCAGTTTTTTTTTTTTCCGTAATATATTTTGGCCTATTTGTTTCAGCTAAAATAGTCTTGCATTGTCTCTCTTCTTAATATTTTGCTTAGTATTTTCCCACATTCCTGTTTCTCACCTAATATCTATCTATTTTCCCGGATATCTCTTCTTTCATATAGGCCTATGTGATATCCGCACTACGATTCCTTATGTTTTGTACCTTACGTCAGTAAATATGTAAATAATAACAGCATAAATTTTATGCTGTGTAGCAAGTACTGTATAGCCTATTTTGTAAACCTGTTCAGTAGCTCACATTATATCAAATGAAATTAAGCATAGTATTTTTTTTTTTTATTCCCGCCTCTACACGATTTTAAGGAGACTAGCAGGCGCTTCTCTTCAGGCCAACACTCTCCACAGAGGCTATGAAATAAGAAATCGTAGTGCGGATATCACATAGGCATATATGAAAGAAGGGATATCCGGGAAAATAGATAGATATTAGGTGAGAAACAGGAATGTGGGAAAATACTAAATAAAATATTACGAAGGGAGACAATGCAAGACTATTTAAACTAAAAGGAATAGGCCGAACTATATTACGGAAAAAAAAAACTGCGTCTATGACAGTCAGAAGGGACTGTTTTCCCGCCAGGCCGCTGCAGGCTGTTCTTTTACCTCCCCATAAGTTTTCACAAATATAGGGTTTTATTAATTCCCATGTTTTTGGTAAATTCTGGTTTTAAAAAAAGTTTATAATAACATGTTTAACTTATGCCGAGTGTAATATATCCCAATTTGTGTTAAAATGTGAAAAATTAAAGAATTACAAAGCGTGCATCCGAACATAAGCTGCTGTCGTTGACTTCGGCGGATTGGGTTATTAAATGTAGACTTACCATGACGATACTTTATAATATATTTATTCTTTCACATTGTTTATTGACAAAACATATATGTGATGGAGAAATATAGGTTAGTAAATGAGTTTTGATTCACATTACTTGGTAATTATTTGAGAACAATGAAGGTGTTCGGACAAAAATACTTCCGACCAATCAGGTATCAGGAACCTTTCCGAGCTAAAAGGGCACCCCCTGTGAGTCGGTGCAAATACGCACCGCTATAAAAAATAGACTATAGGTATGCAGTTAATTCTAATAGTCAGGCCTTCTCCATAATAAGGCTCAATACTACACAGTACTCTTGAAGATTTATTCCAGCTGTGATTAAGTTGTTGAATGATCTTCCTAATCGGGTAGTCGATTCAGTAGAACTTCATAAGTTCAAACTCGCAGCAAATGTTTTTATTTTGAACAGGCTTACATAAGTCCTTTTATTGTTTACACAGTATATCAAATATCTGTTTTAATGTTGTTAATGTTTTTAAAATGTTCTATTTTAATTGTTCATTATTTCTTATAGTTTATTTATTTCCATATTTCCTTTCCTCATTGGCCTACTTTTCCCTGTTTGAGCCCTTGGGCTTAAAGCATCTTGCTTTTCCAGCTAGTGTTGTAGCTTAGCTAATAATAATAATGTTTCTCATCAATGCTATGGAGTGGCCTATCAGGTCATGTTGGAATGACTGTAGTGCCAAGAGCTGCTGTCAGTTCCAGAAGGTTTATGTGCACGTTCTTGTCCTCTTGTGACCAGTGCAGTGGAACCTGTACATATGATTGCCTTTACATACGATTGTTCCAACATCCAACGTATAATTCGATGGAATTCTTGTCTCGACACCCGACATAGACCATATGCGTAGAATTTTCTCGAACCATCGGTTGTAGTTTGTCGTTTACGCCGGTAGACGGCAGCATGTCGGAGGGACGCCAGTGAGTGTCGCGGCGGTCAGTTCTCTGTTCTCGTGTGCATTGTGTGGTTGTACCCTGTTCGGTCCATTATTAACAGTGCTTATCTTCCTTTTTTCACGTTTCATTTTTTATTTTACGTATAATCATGGGTCCTAAGAAGCTTAGTTTTGGTACAGGTATTAGTAGTTGTGAGAAAAGGAAGAAATCAATGCTTTCATTAGAATTGAAGCAAGAAATTGTAGAAAAACATGAGTGTGGTGTGCGTGTGAGTGATCTAGCTAAACAATATGGCCGGAATATGTCTACCATCTCGACGATCATCAAGCAGAAGGCAGCCATTAAAGCAGTCAAACCATCGAAGGGGATCACCATTATTTCAAACCTTCCCAGCCCTACCCTGGAAGAGATGGAACACCTTTTGTTAATATGGATAAAGGAAAAAAAGATTGTTGGCGATACGATAACTGAAACAATTATTTGCGAGAAGGCCAGCACTATTTATTGTGACTTGAAGGCGGTGGGCTGTGGGGGTGACCCGGGGGGGAGAGTTCAACCGATCCTACGAAAAGCCGTACCAAGTAACTTTCTCTCGATAGTTTCTTTAAAAAATCTACAAAGCGGTCTGGGGATTGGGATGAAGAGAAAGAAAGTGAAGCAAAGAAAACTAAGATTGAAGTGAGTGAAAGTGATGAAAATTAAAAGTCAAAAATAAAAAAAGGAAATGTAAAGGAAAATATAAAATATGAAAATTAAATAAAAATAAATAAGCTAAGTTAGGTTAAAGTTCACGTAGTGTAAGTTAGAGTAAGTTACGGTACGTTATCGCAGTCACTATCTCTACCTCGCCGACTGTCTGTCTCCTCCTGCGTAGCAAAGCCTATACCTTCGTTGGCCTGTCTCTAAGGTAAAGTGACAATAAAAACCCTTTTTTTTTTTTATTATTTCTTTTTAATTATTCTTTTTAACATCTCTATTAAAAAATGCAATTGTATTATTGCTATGTGTAATAATTTATTAAGGAGTTATCATAGGTTTTTGGGCTGTAGAACAAATTCTACAAATTACAGTTTATTCTTATGGGAATATTCGCTCCAACATACGATCGTTTTAACATATGATCTAGGTCCCGGAACGAATTAAGATCGTATATAGAGGTTCCACTGTATTCTGCAGCACATTGGTTCCCTAGATGGGTGCCTCAACATTCTTTTGATGCGTCCAAAAAAGTAGCAGTTATGAGGGAGGACACTAATGGAGTACCTTTCAAGAGATTCACATCCCTGACCCATCAATGTCTATAGACACCATTGAAGTGTCCACTGATGTTGATGGCCATGAGAGACGAGTTTGTCTAATGGTGACGGATGATCTAGTAATGTTGCCAATGACGTGCTGGTAGATATTCATGATGTACAATTGGGCGTGCTACTCTTTCGAGTCTTGTGACCCGATCATCGGACAGAAAGACTCTTACCTTGTCCTGTTTACTAACACCACTAGATATTCTATCCTCAGATTGGATATGAGGCTGGAGTTCTGTAGATTTTACCATAAAGTTTATCATGTTGAAAGTTGCCTCGAGAGCCAGTGAACGGGAGGCAGTATCTCTGTCAGAGGGAATTGCTTTCTGTAACAGGTTCGGTTTTCTAACAGATTGAGCCGTTAGTATTGATGCTTTTGCTTTCTGAGCCGCAGGGTTCTTCTTAAGGGCTGACTTCAAGTCACAGCCTTATTCTTTGCAGTTGGTCCTGCTATTCCAGATGTCTTGAACGTGACAGTACAGTGGAATAATGAGTTCTGGCTGGACTTTCTACTTTTCCACAGTTCCTTTCACTTCCTCTGGTAGAAAAAAAGATCTGGGCTCCAGCTAATCAGTGTGTTCTTCAAAGCCAGAGCATCCAGTTAACAATTTGGTGAATTTGGAAGCTACTGAATCTCTCTGTTTAAGGATCCAGCTGATCCACTGGTGAGTCTGGAAGGTGACCGCCTTTGCTCCAGAGAGAACAAGGTCTGTGATCTGCTTCTTATCATCAGGGTTATACAGATCATGAGAGGAGGCAAACAAGGCCACCATTCCTGACCAGTGGCTCAACAATGATGTCATCTGGAGACTTGCCATTGCAGTAGCTTCCATATTCGAAGACTCTGATGTCGTAAAGATTGTAGATTGCGGCCACATTCTCTCAATTTTGACATATCTAGTGTTAGAGTTGTGACTGTTACATTTACAGGCAGAGGCAAAGGACTGGATTACTTTGGGAGGTAAAATCATCCCTGCCTAGAGAGCGCTAGGGGTAAGATCCTCCTCTAACGGTCACACAAAGGTGGTTCCGTTGGCCGGAGACTTGTGCATCTGCACTGTCCATTGCCTCTCTGGCCAAGTCTCACCAGGTTAGTTCCAAAGCAGGTTTTAACCCCTGGATTTCCAAAAAGCTTCTCAATAGAAGTTTTCCTTCCCTTTCTTGCCACTCAGGTTGGTTACCCCAGATTGTTAACATACCTAATGAGGCCCACCACCTTTAAAATGGTATTATCTGATTCTGGATCATTTGCCTCCACAGGAGCGGCACCTGTAATGTCTTTTGTTTCTAATGATTTCTCACCTCTTGGCACAAGGGTGGTGGGAGGCATCTCGATCTGAGGAAGATGGCAAGATCTAGTAGTCTCCCTCACTGGACCTAGTACCAATTCTCATTGGTACTCTGAAAATTCTTCCTGGATGAGCGTGTCTCTTGCTAACTTTGAGGCCCCCACCCACTTTGTTCCCGTACTACCCCTAGTGATGAAGCAGACACTTGTACCGCTGAAAGGCTAGCATGCATGTTCACGTCGGGAGGGCCTACGGATCAAAAAGTTTATGGGCTTCTTGACACCTGATGACAATGGTTTGGATGAGTGAGTTCTAAAAAAAAGCTCAACTGTGGGGTTCTACTGGTCTCTCTCTCCCTACTGGATTCCTGATCATGTGTAGAAAATTGTCTGTTCTTTTGACAAATTTTGGGCTCCTTCCTCTCAGGTGACCAATTGTTCTCAGTAGAACAAAAAGGGGATGATTGTGCCTGAAATGGTGACTATATGTGAACGCAGCTGTGCACAATCCGGAGAGCACACTTGCACAGGACAATTTTCCTCAAATGCATAGGAATACGGGCATGATTCAGAGAATGAAGCCAACCACTAGTGTTCTTGTGTGCAACTAGATTTGCGCTTGTTACAAAAATGTGTTTGAGCTCAAGGGCTTTCTGGTAGTGTAGGGCGAGTGCAGACGAGCTCTGTGACAAAGGAGAGAGCAAAATACAGGTACAGGTAGTTGTTGACTTACAACTGAGATAGGGACCAAGAGACGAGTTGTGACTCGATCTGGACATATGTCAAACTTAAAAGGTGAATTTTCTATAGAATCATTATACTGCTTCATGATATTGTAATCATTTGAGTCAGATTTTATCAATATTTAGTTACTGTATATCATTATTTAATTTTCCTGGTTCATAGGCTATTCATATATCTTATTAAGAGTAATTTTGTATTCTATTTCTAAAATTCGGAAGCATTTTAACAATCAACAATTACTGAATCTTTTAGCATACCGTTGGTTGTGACCAGCTGATTTGATTTCAAGGTCCTGCTACTGTATTGAATGCACACATACGAATAACAAGGTTATCATTTATATAATTTCTTAACTTATTCTGAATACCTTCATAATGAACATTATATCAGCACTAATATGATAATGGGAATATTAATATTACTTGGTAACATAGTGAAAGGAACTCGCTTGATTTGCCAGCTCGTCTTATGACAGAAATATGAGGTCACCAGACCTTTTTGAAGCTTCATAGAATATTTCAATTTTTAGTTCTATTAAGTCTTCATATTTCATTAGACATTACTGTATTGTGTTTAATTGTGCTTTATTAAAGTATTTTTGTATTGTACTTTTCAGTGTTGGGAACATTTTAACAATTCCTTTTTTTGTTTACCTTTGGTTGTGATCAGCTGATTTCAAGGTCGCTCGACTCTATCAAGAAAATGCGCACGTGAATTACAGAGAGTATCGTTTATATAATTTCTTAACTTATTCAAAATATCTTCATAAAATATTACATCAGCACCAATGTTATAGGATGCTATAGTTTTCATAGTTTGTTTATAGCCCTTATCATAATTTATCAAATGAATACGTTCCTCTTTCTCTGTACAGTATATTTCTTTAGAGTTACTGTACTGTATTAGAAATACTTAATATCATTACTCGATGTTTTCATAATGGGAATAATCTACTAATATTAGTCGGTAATGTATTAAAAGGATATCACTCGATTTGCCAGCTCACCTTCCGCCAGAATTATGATGTCACCAGACATACATTACAGTACTTCTTTTCTTAAATTTATGGCAAGTAATACTGTATTCATAACATAACATCTGATACAGACCACTGAACTACAGTACTTGGTATTTTTTACTCATTATTTCGACGATTTGAATAATATTACTCGGTAACGAAGCGAAAGGAAATAGCACGATTTGTGCCAGCTTCCCTTCTGGCAGAAATGTGATGTTGTTCGACATGTCGACATGAGACATGAACTAAACAAAGAATGACTTACGAAATATATAAAACAATTCTCTGTTTTTAATGCAAGATATACTGTAAAAAAAAATGTTGACTTACCAAATAAAAGTGTTTAATTTATATAATGTAAAAGAAAATATATTACTTCTAAAAAAATATTTGTCTTATTAGTGTACTTTCATTAGATAAATATTTATCTACTATCAACATACATACATATACCAAGGCACTTCCCCCAATTTTGAGGGGTAGCCGACATCAACAAATGAAACAAAAACAAAAAAAGAGGACCTCTACTCTCTACGTTCCTCCCAGCCTGACAAGGGACTCAACCGAGTTCAGCTGGTACTGCTAGGGTGCCACATCCCACCCTCCCCCGTTATCCACCACAGATGAAGCTTCATAACGCTGAATCCCCTACTGCCACTACCTCCTCGGTCATCTAAGGCACTGGAGGAAGCAGCAGGGCCTACCTGAACTGCGTCACAATCGCTTGCCATTCATTCCTATTTCTAGCATGCTCTCTTGCCTCTCTCACATCTATCCTCCTATCACCCAGAGCTTTCTTCACTCCATCCATCCACCCAAACCTTGGCCTTCCTCTAGTACTTCTCCCATCAACTCTTGCATTCATCACCTTCTTTAGCAAACAGCCATTTTCCATTCTCTCAACATGGCCAAACCACCTCAACACATTCATATCCACTCTAGCTGCTAACTCATTTCTTACACTCGTTCTCACCCTCACCACTTCGTTCCTAGCCCTATCTACTCGAGATACACCAGCCGTACTCCTTAGACACTTCATCTCAAACACATTCAATTTCTGTCTCTCCATCACTTTCATTCCCCACAACTCCGATCCATGCATCACAGTTGGTACAATCACTTTCTCATATAGAACTCTCTTTACATTCATGCCCAACCCTCTATTTTTTACTACTCCCTTAACTGCCCCCAACACTTTGCAACCTTCATTCACTCTCTGACATACATCTGCTTCCACTCCACCATTTGCTGCAACAACAGACCCCAGGTACTTAAACTGATCAACCTCCTCAAGTAACTCTCCATTCAACATGACATTCAACCTTGCACCATCTTCCCTTCTCGTACATCTCATAACCTTACTCTTACCCACATTAACTCTCAACTTCCTTTTCTCACACACCCTTCCAAATTCTGTCACTAATCGACCAAGATTCTCTTCTGTGTCTGCAACCAGTACAGTATCATCCGCAAACAACAACTGATTTACCTCCCATTCATGGTCATTCTCGTCTACCAGATTTAATCCTCATCCAAGCACTCGAGCATTCACCTCTCTCACCACTCCATCAACATACAAGTTAAACAACCACGGCGACATCACACATCCCTGTCTCAGACCCACTCTCACCGGAAACCAATCGCTCACTTCATTTCCTATCCTAACACATGCTTTACTACCTTTGTAGAAACTTTTTACTGCTTACAACAACCTTCCACCAACTCCATATAACCTCATCACATTCCACATTGCTTCCCTATCAACTCTATCATACGCTTTCTCCAGATCCATAAACGCAACATACACCTCCTTACCATTTGCTAAATATTTCTTGCATATCTGCCTAACTGTAAAAATCTGATTCATACAACCCCTATCTCTTCTAAAACCACCCTGTACTTTTAAGATTGTATTCTCTGTTTTATCCATAATCCTATTAATCAGTACTCTACCATACACTTTTCCAACTACACTCAACAAACTAATACCTCTTGAATTACAACACTCATGCGCATCTCCCTTACTCTTATATAGTGGTACAATACATGCACTATCAAGAGAAGAAAAAAAGGAAATAAAACTAGCATAAAATATGAGATTCTGTCCTAGCTGTAGAGTCAAATTTATGCTAAATACTACTCATAACAACCGATACAAACCCTTGAAATACTTAGTATCATTACTCCCGATATTCCAATTATGGGAATACTAACATTAACCGATACCCTATTGAAAGGAGATCACTCAATTTTCCAGCTTATTTTCCACCAGAAATATGAACTCAACAGATACAGTATTAAAAATTTTCTTAATATATTTTTTATTTAAAATGGATACTGTATATTATTAATAAAAGAAAATACTAACTTACCGAGATATATTAGTTCAATTTTCTAAAAGAAAATAAACTATTTCTAAATAAATATTTGGCCTATTAGTGTACTATTTCCAACACATTCGTAAGTCGACAACTACCTATAAGTGTTCATAATCCAATGAGTGCAAATCCACAGGAGTGTGTGCGAACCAATGAATTAGCACTAGCAAGGGAAAGTGCATCGACAGGAGAATTTTACAGTTTAAAGGCCACTCATGAATGGCAGGGGGAAAGGGACAGTGACATTGCCCTATCGAGTAGGACAATGCCCTAAAGCCTGACCATATATACATATGATAAGCCCCCAAGCCCCCTCTCCACCCAAGCTAGGACCAAGGAGGGCCAGGCAATGGCTGCTGATGACTCGGCAGGTAGACCTATAGGCTCTCCCAAAACCCCCATCCTTAGATCACAAGGATGGTGAAGTTGCAGCGACCAAAGAAACTAAAAAGTCTGAGCGGGACTCGAACCCCAGAATGGCGTTCACCAGTCAGGGACATTACCACATCGGCCACCACAGCCCTAAAAGAATTTGTCCTAAATGGAGAGCGTTTACAATCTGAAGATTACTTACCAGCAGATGAGTGCACTTGCACACGAACTGGTGTGATATCAAAACCGACGAATGTCCGCTACATGGGGAGTGTAAGCAGAAATAGTACTGTATTCATGATCAGTAGATTTCACTCTAACAGGTGAGAGCACTTGCACACCAGCAGATGAGCATGCATACGAGCATATGAATGCTCAACATCTGATGATTGTACTTGCAAGCATGTGAATGCTCAACGCAAGCAGCATATGCACCAATTGAAGAACGCATACCCTTTGAAGAGAGCTTGTGACTGCAAATTAGTGAGTGTTCCAGTCTGAAAAACTACTCATAAGTATGAGTACGCCTCTCTCAAAGTTATTATCTTATTTCTCTCCAGAGAAACAATTAGTCTTTTGACAACGTAATACTGTACAGTACTACACCTCTTGACAGCCGTCATTCTTACCATGCTTCAAGAGGTGGGCAAACTGCGCACGAACAGGTGAGGTGGCGCGTAAGTAGCCCACTAATGGGCGAGCAAGAAGTGTACCAATGGGCATGCACGCCAAAAAATGTGGTGAAGCTCCTCATCCCTTTGCATCCGGGGTGATAGGGTATATTAGTGGGCCAATGTGTAGGCACGTTATCTCGTCGTTAATTCTTCATCTTTGGTGAAGGAGTCTCTGCGACTCTTGGCCAATGCTCTTTCTCCAACGGGGAGAGAAATGGTAGGAATCACGTATACGCAACTCCCATCAATCAGTCTTAGATGACTGTTTCATCCGTAAAGGGGGAAAAAAAGGGTAGAGCCCTTTCTTTCTGATTGGCAGTGCAAAGAGACGAAGATGGAGTAACTTCAAGTTCTCCTATCAACCGTGTGAAACGAAAAGCCATTTTCTCAGTTTACGGTGATACTGTCATCACCAGTTCACACTTGCGAGGGAAATAAACAGAAGCAGGAATGCTGTTAAACACGAACAAGAAGTGTACTGTATACTGTATGAGCAGACCACACAAAAACTGTAAGTCGCTAGTTACAGGGACAACTGCAAAACCTTTCTTCTCCCTTAATTTTCCTTGCACTCAATGAACTGCCAACAATTATCTAGAAGTAGAAAATCAAAATAGGCAGTTGGGGGCACTGGGAGTATGTACACTCTGGCTAAAAACAAAATGGCTATTTGGTGAGCTGGCAGGGCAGTTCAGTAATTACCGACACTTTGTTATAAATTTTAACAGCAGAGTCCCAACTCAGCTGAAATCATACTCCAATTAAAGGATGAGGGTTTTTATTCATGTAGAAACAAATACATTTTATCTTTGATGCTACATAACTACTATATGGATATAGAGACATTAATGCTAGATTTATACATCACAATACCTTTAAAATACTAAGAACAGTGACAAGGACCTAGGTTTTTAAAGTGAAATAATTGCTTTCATTTATTTTGCTAGAATACTCTCTAAAATAAAAAAGGTAGGATTTTAAAACACTTTTAACAATAACAATCTCAACTTTGGTTGATAACAATATTTTAGGAGAGTAGCAACTTAAAATGGGTAAACGAGTCCTATGCTACTTCATACAGGAGAAATACGGGCAATGACCCCGAAAAAAAAATTTAGTCTATTGAAAAATGTGGTAGCTTTAAGCTGTTGAGATTCACGGCTATGCCTGGAGTTCTGTGGAAAAGTATTGCAAATGAAAAATTACCCTAGATATATGGGGGAAAGATGCTGGGAAAAAAAATCTGTAAACTAAATTTATGAGAGTTTTAGACATTTGATGAAGAAAAGTTTAAAGGCTACTCATGAACAATAGAGGCAAAAGACAAGAGAATGTCCAAGAGATCAACAGTATATCGAAATGATCAGCACCCAAACTAGGACCATGGAGGGCCAAGCAAGAACAGCTGATAAATCAGTAGGTAGACCTATAGGCTCCCAGCAACAACCCTATCCCTAGATCACAAGACTGGTAAGGTTCCGAAGACTACTGGATACCTATCAGGCTTGAGGGCGCTCAAACTTCCGACCCAAGGAATGTGGGTCGGGACATTTCAAATAGGATTACAAGAGGTCAGGAAATCGGTAGATATGGAAGTAGCAAGACAAAGGAAAAGGGAGATAGACAAAAACCACAACCCAGTACAGTGTTGAGGAAACTCATTTCACACCTCATTACCACAAAGGGAAAAGCTACTGTTTGTTATTCCATCTAAAAATCTAAGTCCATAGTCATAACAAGTGAATATCACTGCATATACTGTATATTAAATATATTCCTTCAACTTTTACAAATCTATATATATATATGCTTTAAAACAATACTACAGTACTGTATACCGTACTTTACAAGAAAATAATAAACTCTTGGTGTATACATTTACACAGTCCTAAAAGTATAAACATGCGATTTGCGAACCACTCCCGACTGGATCAAAATCCAACCTCCACCACCCAGGACGGACAGCTTTATTCAAAATTTTTGTGATCATTGTAGCTATGTGTGTGCACTACTTCTGCCATATTTTTTCCTTATTACTGTAAATCACAATAATGTTAACTATAGCTGATAAGAACATTGTTAGTGGTAGTGCAATGAAGCACAAGATTAGTGGTGGTAGTGCTAGTAGAGTGAAGAAATGGCAAGACATTTTAATGGAGATGAAAGTATCTATTATCAAGAAACCAGATAGTGGTGAGAAGAATGTAAATATTACACGTATATATCAAATAAATCATTCAACAACTGGCCCTATTTATAAGATGACAACAAGTTATCCGATAACAGCGAATTATTCCAAATGTCAGCTAACTCTATCACCGTAAAAAAATGGTTGAAAATACAAGTTTTTATATAATGTTTATAGTACAATGCACAGTAATATATATTTTGTTGTCTTATGTAATGTAGATGTACATGAGAGAGAGAGAGAGAGAGAGAGAGAGAGAGAGAGAGAGAGAGAGAGAGAGAGAGAGAGAGAGAGAGAGAGAGAGAGAGAGAGAGAGAGAGAGTGTGTGTGTGTGTGTGTTACAAGGATTTTGGATGTCTAAAAAACTTTTCAGTCCATCTGCGGAGACTCCATTTTCTCTTCGGTAGAGCAATATAGTTTAAGAATTTAGAGAGTTCTTATGATCTTGTCTAAATTATTCTTTAATTCTTTTACCGTGTTACTGTTTACTAAATCCGCTGGAAGTCTATTCCAAGTATTTGCTATTTTGTATGTAAAGAAATTGCCACATTGAGTGGTGTTATATCTTTTTAATTCCAGCTTGTATCAGTTACCTCTGTACTGGTTTGTTAAGCATGAATAGATTGTTGTAATCTACATTTGTTATTCTTTTAAGAATTTTGAATGCCACTATTAACTGTCCCCTTAGTAGTCGAGTTTA
>NC_090738.1:5394960-5464960 GCF_036898095.1 Palaemon carinicauda | reverse complement strand
AAGGCCAGCCACAGGTGCTGCATACTTCATCATACCACTCTGAAAATAAAAAATAAATTAGTGTGATATGATAAGTACATTTTTTATAGATATTATTCATTACATTTTAGACATCGGTTTTATTATACATGAGTAGTTTTTCAATGAAACTATCATGTCAACCTGTCCTGAGCATGAAAGGGATAAATTCAATTTCATTCTTAAGCTTATTTAAAAGGAAGACACCATAGCAGTGTAAATACTCTTTTGTGTAAAACTGAGAATACAAGAGACGAGGTAATGAGATGTTTAATGAAAACTAAAACAGACTCTTAGCCCCCCTAGATGGATGGGAGGCATCAGCAGAAACTATCCAATAGTATCATTACTGAGATATTTATAACTTATCCAACTAAATTAGCAAGGCTGTAGCTGTACTGTAGCAAGGGTTACTTGACTTGCACCCATTCCTTTAGTATTCATTTAACCCTCTGGGAATATATGCTTTAATGACAGACAATCTTAGAGAATTAAGGAGGATAACAAGGTCATGTGTGGACAAAAGACTCAAAAGTTGAAATTTGCCCTTACAACTGAAACTCGTCTACATGGAATGATGACCTAGAAATTGATGGTCATGGGTATCTCCAAGGAATATTATTTATGGGAAAACAATATTTTTCATCCAAATTAAGATCCCTTCAGAGCGCAGAAATCCATTTACTGTATTTAGATATCCCTCCTAAAATCTATGAAACCCAATAAACACTTTGTCTGCCCATGAATTTTATCAAAGTAAAGAGAGGTTTTAGAACTCATTCAGAACTTGAAAAATATTCAGAATTGCTGCTGCTATCAGTATCATCTTGAGTTTAACCTGGCTACTGACTTAAGATATCAAATTTTCTAAACTTCACAAGTTTATTTTTTAGCTTCACACAAATTTCATCACTGCAGAAAATCAGATATATTGACAATTCCAAAACATTTTAAATTCACTTATCCCAAAACCTTCAAGATATTCACATAAAATGTTAAACTGTTACCATTGACCTGCATTTATTGCATACAGAGATTGCAGGTCAAAGAAGTGTGACCAGTTTAAGGATTGGTTAATTTACTTAATCATGACATCCCTTTTGCTTTAAAATGCCATAGTCGATAGTTGAGTTAGATTGATTTTAATCTATTCAGATTCAACATTTTGTAAAATTTGCCATTTACATTGATATAGTTTTATGAATGATAAACAGGAATTCCTAAGAATGGCTATTTTTTATTTAGTCATAATAGTTGCCATTTTAAATATCCATTTCCCTTTATACCCCCATGGGCTGAGGTCTAAGATATTTTGATAGTTACGCCTACTTTGTATAGTGTTTCTATAGCACTGCTAGGCAATGAAGATTAAAAATTTATGTAGAGGAATTACAGTATTTTAGTAATAATGGCAGCTAAATTGATTACACATGATTCTGCTGTGAAAACTAAAGCATTGTTTGGTAAAGAGAATTTATTAGTTGTTTAGGTGACATAGCAGCAAATCTTTTATATATAACTTCTAATACATTTTTAAAAGTAGCAAATGAACTGTAGGAACATTCATTAAAATAAAGCACGGAGATTTAAAAAATGGACAATAGAAGATACGCGTATCTGAATTACATTATAATTACTAAATTATAGAGTAATATTTTCATTTAACATTCTCGTAAAGCTCAACAGCTTCAGTTTAATTATGGAGAATTCAAAGTCAACATTCGAGGTCCAATGTCTAGCTTAAATGTGGCAACATTATTTATTCTTTGAGAATGACAGAGGGTGGATGATGTATAACAAGTAGCAAAATCAATTACATAAGATTATTATCTACACCAATAGGTAGTACTTGAGTACAGTAATACTATTTATTACTAAGATAAAATTACTAACACTAGGTACAATTCCTTTTCTAACTGTTATATGGCTTATATGGCTAAATAAGTGTTGTCAATGAATACTTGAAATGTTTCATTGCATAAAACATTCTGTATGAAAATGGGAAAATAGCCCTTATATTATAACCATATAGTTTTTAGGATGTGAAACCTTCAGGTGGTTTTACACATTCTCTGCTTATCAAAAGAAAATTGCAATTGATATCTTAGTATCGAATCTTCTTTACGTGATCATAAAATGGAGATCAAGTCAAACTTGGATATATTTTGCTGGGCTACAAATGAAGTTGTGAATATAATATTTTTTGGGTTTAAGTGCTGTCTCCAAGGACTTTCCTGTTTGAATCTAGATCAGGGAATTCAATATGACCTGATTGCCAGAGAAATATTATTCCCCTTTCTTTAAAGCCAGTGTGGCAACATGCAGAGCACAGATTCCATGCGTACTGTATACAATATATGGGAGACCTGGAAGTTCAGGTTCATTAGAACTTGCCACTGCACCTCCAAAATTGCACATTGCCAGCTACATATGACATATTAGAAAAGAACTATCGTTCCAGTTCTCGCCCATGCACCTAAGTCAGCAACAGGCCCCATCCACCATTCTCTCATTATCACCTACACTGTGAACAGTGTGTAAGTACGCATGTTCAGTTTTATTTTTTTCTTGGGTATGGGTCTCAAGAGTAATCTAAGAGTTATGCTCCTTTATGGCTCCAGCATTCAGTTATGAGGGGGTGTACAAATGTACAATTAGGCCCCCTTTTCAGTTTCTAAGTACCTTCTCTTTTTCCCCCCACCATTTGCCCTGCTAACATTCAATTTCAGGACATCCAGAGTTTACCAGGTTATTCTGGCCATAGAGTGTTTATTAAACACTACCTAAACCAAATACTGTATAGGCAGTACAACATTCATGTGTGGTCCTTGGCACATTCGTAACCCATGAAGGGCAGCTCGGGAGGAAGGACCAGGTCAGCCAGGTTCTTTATGAGAAGAGGAGTAATAGGAGTTTGGGGAGCCATTAGTCTTCAATCATCTTTGTGGGGTAAAATTCAGAATTATTAGTTTCTCTTTTTACTCTTGGATACAGGGCACAGGTTGCAGGCTGTTGGTCTAGATTGGACAGGAGTCTACTGATTAATACGCTGGTACTTAATCCTTGGAGACCATACAGTACTGCAAACACCCCCCCCCCCCAAAAAAAAAAATAAAATAAAAAGTTTTGACAAAGGAAAAACTTATTTTTAGGGAAGGGCTGTGTGGTCTCCTAAAATTCACCCCCTCCACCTCCCTAGTCTCATGCAGGTGGTGGGGCATATTTAATATGGTTTAATTGTTGAGGCCTGTTAATGCAGGTGGTGGAGCACATTTAATATGGTTTAATTGATGAGGCCTGTTAATGACGTAGGTATGTTGGCAAGAACTATAATGATGGTTCTTTTCTAATACACTGTGGATGATGTCACATGTAGCAGAGGATGTGCAGCTTCAGAGGTGCGGTGGCCAATCTGACCCACTGACCCGGCCGTGGAGGCCAACAGGCCTCTGGATAACGGGACCTACCAGAGAGTGGAAGCGAGGGTAACTATACAAAAATTCACGTAGTGTCTAGGAACTCACTTTTTGAAAACTTCTTTTGACGTTCCTTCATCGACGTGTAGTCGTGAAGAATGTGTTATTTTTCTGGGAACAGACGGTACCCCCGAAGAGGCAAGTAAGCAACTGGGTAGGAGGTAGGAAACCGCACTTGTGCCTACCGGTCGCTAGTCTTGGATGCGCCTGGGGTTTACCGTTACACCACTTGGAGGGCGGAGATGACTGTTCCAATGGAGTACCCGTCCAAGGATTTCCTTGAATAGTCCTTGAGGTAGTGGGCAGTAAAGGTTGACTGGCTCGACCAAGTACCTGCTCGCAGAATTTTGCCCTACTGCCATGTTTTTCCTCAAAGGCTAAGGAGGTGCTCAGGCCCCTGATGTCATGAGGTCTGGGAGTGCCTGGCACTGCTATGCCAGCTTCCTTGTAGGATCTGGCGATCACCTGTCTCAACCAGAAGGAGATGGTGTTTTTGGAAACTTGTTTCTTATTAATACCTGTGGAAACGAAGAGGCTCTTGATATCCGGTCGGAGATGCGCTGTCCTTTCCAAGTATTTTCTAATTGTTCGCACTGGGCACAATTTTACGTCTTCTGCATTACCTGTCTTAGGGATGGCAGGAATCGAGAAACCTTCAAACCTCGGGTCCCAGACTGCTGGGTTTTGAGTCTTGGCCACAAAAGAAGGTACGAACTTGAAGGATACTTCTTTCCACCCCTTTGAGTGAGAGACGTCGTATGACAAACCATGGATCCCTCCCACTCTCTTAGCGGACGCCAAAGCCCGCAAGAAGACGGCCTTGAGGGTGAGATCTTTGTCCACGATATCCTTCAAGGGTTCAAAGGGGGGACGACACAGCATCTTCCGGACCTTGTCTAAGTCCCACTGGGGCACCCTCCTCGCCTGAGGGGGGCAAGACTGCTCGAAGCTTTTGACAAGCATCGCTATGTGTCTCGAGGCCCCCAGGTCGATGCCCTTCAGGAGGAAGACTTGGCCTAAGGCAGCCCGAACTCCTTTTATGGCTGGGATTGACATCCCTACTTTGTCCCTGAGAAACACCAGAAAAACTGCTATGTCTGGGACAGAGGCCTTAAGAGGTCTAATGTGCCTCTCAGAGCACCACTTCGTGACGGAGGCCCATTTTGTCTGGTAGACCGCGGCTGACGACTTTCTCAGGAATAGAGACATTCTCTTAGCCGTGGAGGAAGAATATCCTTCTTTCTTCAGGAGCCGCTCTTTAGTCTTCAGGCGTGAAGACGTAGGGAGAGTGGGTTGTCGTGGAGCTTGAGAAAGTGAGGCTGGTGCAGAAGGTCTGACCTGGCGGACAGAGGCCACGGCGGTTGACTCGATAGGTCTTTTAGATCCGCGAACCACTCTCTCTCTCTCCGGCCATCAGGGCGCTACCAAAGTCATTTTTAGGTTTCGGGCCGTCCTTACTCTGTTGAGCACTTGTCTTATCAACGTGAAAAGGGGGAAAGGCGTACACATCCAGATTGTCCCACTTGTGCTGAAAAGCGTCTTCTAAGGCTGCTTTCGGGTCTGGTACAGGGGAGCAATAGACTGGGAGTTGGGCGTTGAGGTTGTTGCAAAGAGGTCAATCACCGGGGAACCCCAGCGTTGAATGATGAGCTTGGCTACTTCTGGGAGAAGGGACCATTCTGTCCCTACTATCTGGCCCCTTCTGCTGAGGCCGTCGGCCAGAACGTTTTTCTTCCCGGGAATGAACCTTGCTAACATCACCACTTGATTTTCTTCTGCTCAATCTAGAATCTCTATGGTGAGATCGCACAACTCCTTCGATTACAAGCACCCTGCTTCTTTATGTATGCCACTACCGTTGCGTTGTCGCACATCAACGCCACGGTGTTTCCCTTTAGCAGACTTGCGAAGTGTAGGCACGCCTTCTGGACTGCTTCCAACTCCAGGACATTGATGTGGAGTTGCCTCTCCCCTTCCAACCAGGTCTCTCGTGCCGTTTCGTCGAGGAGAAGGGCTCCCCATCCCTGGTTGGAGGCGTCTGTGAACAGTAGTAACTCGGGAGGGCTGGTCCCAAAGGTCGTCCCCTTGAGTGAGTTCGACTGGCAATGCCACCATTCTAGGGAGGGTCTCGTGTTTGGAAGGACTGGGATTAGCACCTGCTGTGAATCCGTCTGGCACCAGAGGTTCTTGAGATTCCATTGGATGGATCTGAGCCTTACCCTCCCTTGGGGAACTAGGTTCTCCAATGAGACCAGGTGACCTATCAGCCTCTGCCAGTCTTTTATCAACGTGAAAAGGGGGATAGATTTGACTACTTCGGGTTGATTACGATCCCCAGATCCTTGCAAAACTGGAGGAGACTTCTCCCTTGTTCCTCCAAGAGGACCATTGAGGCGGAAAGAAGCCACCAGTCGTCCAGGTATCTGATAAGGCGAATGCCTCGTTCGTGAGCCCCCACTGAGACAGCCGTGAAGACTCTCGTGAACACTTGGGGCGCTGTTGACAGACCAAAGCAAAGGGTACTGAATTGCAGGATCTGGGAACCCCATTTCACCCGGAGGAACTTCCGACCCGAGGTGTGGGGGCTGACTTCTGAGTGTCCATTTTGAAGTCCGTCTTCTTGACGAACTTGTTGAGAGCTGACAGATCTATAACCGGTCTCCACCCCCCGGTCGCTTTCTCCACCAGGAACAGGCGACTGTAGAAACCTGGCCCTGGGAGAAGAACTTCTTCCATGGCACCCTTCTCTAGCATGGACGATACCTCCTCTTGAAGGGCGGTCCTCTTTAACGGGTCTTTGGGATCTAGCCATTCTGTCCGGTTGGCCGGAAAAAGCGGAGGTGGTTCCGTTAGGAACGGAAGTTTGTAGCCCTCCTTTAGTACGGACACTGTCCAAGGCTCTGCTCCTTGAGCCTTCCATGCTTGCCAATGACGTCTGAGGCATCCTCCAACCCGAGGGTTGGGCGGGGATAGGGGGCCTCCCACTCTATCTTCTTCTAGAGGGGCAGCCTGATCTGCCTCTCCTAGAGGCGGAGTAACCCGACCTGAAGGAGCTTGAGGGCGCTGGAGCTCCCCTGCGGAGGGGCTGCGGCGTTGCGGACCAGGAGGAAGAGGGGGGGCTTCTCTCCTCGTAGTGCTGGTAGAGGCTTGGGGTGTCGCGGCACTATCCGAGACGGACCTCTTATAGGGCGGTCTCCTAGGAGTCGTAGGTCTGGGGACGTTAGCCTCCTTCTTTTTCAAGACTTCTCCATTATGGCTTCTAGTTCCTTCAGAGGAAACAAAGACTCTCCCCACAGGGGAAGGCTGCGAATGGCTCGCGCCTCCCTGTCTGGTACCTTCCGAGACACCTTCGCCAGAACAGTGTCTCGCTTCCAGAGCACCCAGTTAGCTGTTAGCGCGAGAGACTGATATGTCAATAACCTAAGGGTTTTACCCCCGGAGGAAATGAGGTCCCTCAGTAGGCCTTGCTGGTCAGGGTCCTCGGGGTCGAAGGAGGCTTGTACACCTACCAAAGTGGAAGCCCACCAGTCCAGCCAAGAGGAGACGTTTACTAAGTCCCTCGACATTTTCTCCATCATGGAGGCTTCTGCTGGCGAGAAACAGAATGGGGCCGAAGAGGCTCTACCGTCTGAAACGCCTTGACTAAGGATGTCTACTGCTGACTCCACCTTAAGGGGCCTGGGCGTCGTCCCGCTGGTACATAGACTTTGCCTTGGGGTCTGAGGCCCTGGAGCAATTTTGAGGACCTCTGGGTTTTGGGGGCCTCGGCATTGCTGGCCACTACCTTGCCGACATACTCCTGCTCTAGGACTAGATCTCGGGCTAGAGGAAGTGCTAGGGACGTCTTAGGTTGGGAGGGAGTCTGCATGATCCTCAAAAGGCTTGACTTCCAGGAAACTTCATCCTTAGCCGCAGGTTCCGCTATTTTGTGGTGCCTTCTGAAAAGGCTAACCACTCTCCTATAGACGGAGTCCTCCGTCAGGGAACCCTCCCCTCCGTCAGCCGAGGTCTCGGCTTGGGGCCGGGGAGCTGGGTTACTGGGCACGCCGACTGGACGTCTAGCTCTTTGGGGCCAGGGGCGCCGTCCTGCCGAGGTACTGGATTTCATCTGCGGGGACGTCCGCACCAGGGGCCTGGGTTAACGCAGGCAACGCTGGTTCAGGGGGGACTCTCGTCCGCCCAAGGGCTCTGGGTGCCGAGGATGCGGTTCCCGTGGGCTGACCCGACAGCGGGAACCGTTCCTTCCGACCCGAAGGCCGCACCAGCTGGGCTGGTTCGTCCAGGCCGCCCGACAAGAAGCGCGTTTCCCCCCGCTGGGCGGGGTGAACCGGAGGCTTCGGGGACTTACGCTTACCTGTAGAGTCCTTCCTACGGCTTGATCTCGAGGAGCCGGGTCACCGGGCACTCCCCATCGGGCGCTTCGGTTCTGGAATACCAGGCACTCCCTTGCGGTGGTACCGGTCTTCCCCGGCGGGAGCTCCGCACCAGGTTCTGGGGTCAGAACCGGCATCGCCGTACCGTCGAGGACTACCGTTCGTGTATTCTCTCTGGGGGACGCGGACGCGGACGCGGATCCCCGTGGGCTGACCCGACGGAGGGAACCGTTCCTTTAAGTCCGAGGGCTGAACCAGCTGTGCTGATTCGGCCAGGCTGCCCATAAAGAAGCCCGGTTACACCCGCTGGCGGGGAGAACCGGAAGCTTCGCGGCCTTACGCCTGCCTGAAGAGGCCTTCTCGCATTTCTCCCTGCGAGGGTTATATCTGCGTCTGGAGGATGGCCTTCGTGGTGAGAAAAACCCTGGGCTGCCGGTCCGGGGAACGCTGCAATACGGACCTGGGAGGCTCCTTCTCGGCGAGGCCCTCGGCTGCAGAAGAGACTGAAAAATACGCCAAAGAGACTGGAGAAGAATTAGGGACATTTTTCCCCCACATGGGGTCATCAGAGGAGACGTGGCCTGCTTGCACCAGGACTCCGTCTCCCCACACACTCTCGAAAATAGCACTTACCTCGAACTACTTCTTAGGAGTTACCTTCTCCACAATAGACCAACCTCGTCTCCTACTCTGGGTAGGAGAGGGTGGTAGGGAAGCTCTGTCAGGCGAGACGCCCGGCGCTAGTCTTCTTAGGCGAACCCTTCGTCGCCTACTTCTTCTTGGTGCTATACCGCACCCACTCAAACGCCTGGGGAAGAGCAATGGGCACTTCCCCGCAACTGACTTACCTCGTCCCCTACTCTGGGTAGGGGAAGATGGCTGTATAAGAAGCTCTATTCGACGAGGCATCGGGAATTAAGTGGCGAGGAGAGGCTCGTCTTCCTATGAGCCTCTTGGATGTATTCTTCCTCTTGGTGCCGAAGTGCACTCACTGCACTACGTTCCAGGACTAGTAGTCCTGACACGTGGTTGTAGGGGAACATAAGCTTCCCCTACACGGCTAACACCGAGGATAAGGAGAGGAAGAATGATTTATTGTAAAATTGTTCCCTTCAGCTATTAATTCCTTGAAGGAAATCAAGGAATACTGCTCCATAACGCACCCAACGCACGACACAAGCACTTAAGGAAATGAATTAAACACCGGGTAAGCACACGGTTGAAAAGTGAACGTACAGGAACACTTGGGAAAGCACACTGGAAAAAACGCAAGTTGCCATGCTGGGAACACGTGGGGCACAGGACGCACACAAAGGATCGACAGAGATACGAGAGCGAGAGATGTTCACCTCTCGCGACCAGAGAACTTAATGAGGAGGGAGACCCGACTGCAGGCGACCTACCGGTAATCCTACCCTCGGGGCACATTCCTGGATGCCGGGGGTAAAACCACTGAGGGCGCGGAGCGGGGGGGGGGATAACTATCCAAAACTCTGGTCGCAGAGAGAGATAACCAGTGATATCCTAAAGAAAGTAGTTCGAAGGTAAGTATTCGTGTTGGAACAAACTAATTATGTGGGTAGAAAGTAATCCAAGCATTTGCCATTACTTTGCATAAAGTGGTCAGAGATATACTGTAGATTCTATTTTTCCCTGACTTGGTAGTGGTAATCACTATGCTATTGTGTAATGCAATCATTTATGGAAAGATTTGTTCCATAAATGATTACAATACTAAATTGTGTATTAGATAATGGCACTCGTTTAACCATTTCATATGTAATACTCCCTATTTAAGAAGAACTACAAAAATCAGTGACATTATATTGATGTTGTTCATTAGCAAGTTTCTTATACTGTAGATTGAATATGCATTAGTATCAAAATCTAAGGGCACAGCCTTTCATGGTTTTTCTTTAA
Source organism: Palaemon carinicauda (assembly GCF_036898095.1). Classification (NCBI taxonomy): domain Eukaryota; kingdom Metazoa; phylum Arthropoda; class Malacostraca; order Decapoda; family Palaemonidae; genus Palaemon; species Palaemon carinicauda. The sequence continues at coordinate 5,455,173 of NC_090738.1, read as the reverse complement.
ATGTTTACCAAAATATGATTGCTATTATTTTGTAGATGTTTCCTGTACATATCTAAAAAAAATTTTTTTATATGGATTCATCTTCTATGTGTAATAGAGCATACAGTATATACATTAAATGATCCATTCTTATTTCAAATTTATGCTATTCTTTTCTGAATAGGATTACTTATTGGTGTTATTTATGTACTATTGTTTTTTCTTAATTTTGTGATAAGGTTTTATCCCATTCATTGCAATTTCAAAGGTTATTCCTACACCATTAGAAAATATATTTTCATTAGTAATTCTACATTTCAGCTAAGCAAATGTTCTCTTAGAGTATGAAGTCTCCTACTTACAACATATAAACTCTACTGTACTTTAAAAAATAAATTCAGATAATGTTGTTTCCAACCACCTACGTACCTTGTAATTGGTTTTGTTTGTAGAACTTATTAGGATCAATAAAAGTGCTGCATTTGTAAAAAAAAAAGAAAAAGTACAAAATTTAAAACTCATAAGGGGCATAATAATTTTTTGGTAATTACAAAATGGGGAAATAATTGTATGTAATCTATTGTTTCTACTGTATAAACCTCCCCTGATGTTCATATTGCTTCTCTCCTAGAAATTCGGGTTATTGACATTTACCCGTAAAATTGAAAAAAATTTACAACCTTCTTTCCTTTCAATAGAGACATGCCTCTAGTAAAATAATGAGACACTGTAATGGTTAATGGCAAGAAATGAAAAACTTATTTCAATTATTTTAATTTCTCAGTCGCATCGGTAATATAACGATCCACTCTCCAAGCTATGGATTTCTTAGCTATTACTGCATGGGGACAGTACTGTGATCTAAATAACTGTTATGGGAGTGTGAACACCTCCCTTTTCCTTTGATGGAAAAGAATGATTCAAGTTCAAAGAGCAAATAAAAATGACAAATTAGTAGATAATCTGTATTTTTCCTAACGATACAAACCTTAGCTATTTATTTAGGGGTATTACTTTCGACGAATCTGAAATGACAAGCCATTAAAATTTAGTGAAGGTTGACTACCCAATACCGCTAGTTAGCGGGGGTAGGGGGGGGGTAGCTTGCTACCGCTCCTGCCCACACACCGATGATTTAGCTCACATTGCTTGGAGGTAGGACTTCAAGGGGGATAGGGCTGGCGAGCAAGTTTGTATAAATAGCTAAGGTTTGTATCGTTAGGAAAAATACAAATTATCTACGAATTTGTCATTTGTTCCGTAACTGGAATACACATCTATGCTAGTTATTTAGGGGTGACTCACCCATTAGGAAGGGTGGACGTCCCTGCCAATCTGGCCTTTGGTTTTACCCAGGGGCTCCCTATCTGAGTATGTTAGTACTCAAAATAAGAAGTCCATGCACCTCACTAAAACTTTAGTACGCAAGGTCCGCAGCCTACGTAACCTGGTTGTTGAGATATTTAGAAGTGCGACTGTCCAAGTAAAGTTATTCCGAGTCTTCTTGTAACAGATGATCTGGATCATCAGTTACCGAGTGGAGACTTGTTGTCTAGGATCTGTCACCTCTGGAGACTGTCTGGCAACAAACTCAGGGACAAAACTGAACGTTGCCTTTCACCCTCCTCTTGAATGGGCGATGTCGAAAGAGAAACCATGAAGTTCCTTGACTCGTTTGGCTGCTGTCAAAGAGTGTAGGAACACTATCTTCTAAACCAGGTGAAGATTTGTTGCCTGGTGAAGTGGAACGTAGGGAGGTCTCCTTAGAGACGAGAGAACTCAAACCATGTTCCGAGAGGGAGGTCTCAATTCCAACTGGGAAAAGGCCAGTTTGTAAGTCCGCATGAGTTAGGAAAGATCTAGCGATGAGGAAATGTCCCTTCCTTTCAGTTTGAAGGTGGGGCTCAAGGTTGAGTGATCGTCTCTACCTGCTGAAACTGAAAAGGGGATCTTGTCCTCCTGCATATACTCCAGGATTCCGCTATTGCTGGAATAGAGGTATCGAGTGGAGAGATACGCTTTTCCATGACACCAACCACAGAAGACGTTATACTTTGCCTGGTAGACTGATGCTGAGGAATTCCTCAAATATCTAGACAACCTCTTTGCAACTTATTGTGAAAAGCCTCTCAGAGAGAGGAGGTACTGGGTAGTCTCCAGGCGTACAATCATAGCGAAGCTATATCTTGTGATAGATGTCGAAGTGTCGTTGTCTGTGACATGAAGAGGGTTCTCTTAGAGGCTCTATCAGGAGATGAAGAAGGTTTGGAAACCGTTCTGCGTAATGCCATAGTGGAGCTTTGAGAGCCCTCGAGAGGCTGGCCGATGTTCTAGCCTTGTTGAGTACCCTTCCCTTCAGACAAAATCAGGGAAGAGATGTAAACGTCATTGTTGTGCTCGCTGTTGTTCTTGCCAGAGAGCCTTGGGGTCTAGGACTGGGGAGCAGCGGAAGCCTGAGGTTCAGGGGCATTGCGAACAGATCCATAGTTGGAGAACCCTGTAAAGTCAGGCCTTTATCGGGTACAAGGTGATCTAAAGACCATTTGGTACACTTTATCTGAGATGTTGTGCACAGATTGTCGGCGAGCACATTCCTCTAGTCTGGCATGACGCGGGCTGATAATGGTACCGAGTGGACTTCGGCCCACCTTAGTATTTATACTCTTAGATGGGAAGAGGCTGTGAGCAAGTTCCTTCTTGCTTGGTGATGTGAGTCCCTATATGGTGTTGTTGCTTTTCACACCACTGAGTGGTCCGTTAGGTACTGATGAGGCTGTTGAAGAACTGGAAAGTTGGCCTTCATCTCTTAAGAGATTTAAGTGAAGGTCATTTCAGACTGTCCAGAGGCCTGAGGTCGTATGGTGCAGCACTATGGTCCCTCCTCCCTTCTTTTGATGTGTCTAAGCACAGCATTAAATCCGAGGGGTGGGGAAGGATGAGAAGGTTACACCACTCCATAGATTCTCGGCTGACACCCATCCCTTGAGGTTCTTCCAAGCTTCTGGTCCCATGGGGATCAGAATGTCTGGGGAATCGAAAGCCTGATTCCAATTGGACTCAAGCCGCCACTGGAGAGAATGAATCCTGAGGCGGCCATTGGAGGCTATATAGGCTAGGGGATGACAGGTGTCCGAGGAAAAATAGTCACTCTGGGCTGGGAGTTCTCGTCTTGAGAAAGTCTTGTGACTATTCAAAGCCTGTCTTTGATAAGAGGGTTTTGTGGAGATTGGTGTCTAGAATCATTCCCGGATATACCAGTCTTCTGAGAGGGAAGTAGGGAAGACTTCCAAAGGTTTACCAAGAACACCTGATCTTGGTAAAAAAAACTTCAGAAGTTCCGGTGCTAACGCAAGGTTGCCTCCAAGTCTGCTAAGGTCAGTCAGTCGTCCAGGAACGGAGGAGACGGAAGCCGATCCTGTGAGCCCAGGATGGGTGCTGTGGAAACCCCAAAGCACAGTGCCCTGAGCTGGCGTTTCTTGTTTGTCTAGACATCTCCTATAATTCCTAGAAAATGGATGGTTTGGGCTTGGAAGTATGCGTCCTTTAGGTCCAGCGTGCACATGAAGACCTGTAGTCTTAGCCCTTGTCCAAACTCCTCCAACATGGTGTGGACATCAACCAAAAGGGACAGCTCCTTGGCGATCCTTTCGCATAGGAGATAGTTGACACTGGGGTCTTGACTCGTGGCAGAAAGGATGGGATGCGATACCCTGTGTGAGGATTCTTCCCTGGGAGAGAACTCCTTTAACTGATAGAAGTGAGGCAACGCTTGACCCTACCATGCGCCCTGACAGGATTGATACTATTCCTTAGAACAGCATCGGTCTGGCAAATGTTAATCAATGGTTAACGGCTGGGTATCAGGGCTACTGTGCAGTTGGAGAGTGCTCGCAAGTAGTCACCTGTCGATAAGCTGTTGATGAGGGCTGGCGATTGCCTGCCGATTGGTTTAGTGGATTGCTGTCTAGAGAACCACGGGCAGAGGTTGACTAGTAAGTCTGAGTGACGAACTGCTGGTGAACAGCGAACTGCCGATGATCAGTGAATCGGTAATCTGTGAGCCGAAGATGGTAACTGACAGGCAGATGAAGGCTGTCTGGTCAGTCAGCCAAGGAAGGTTGGCGATTAATGATCGGCTTGGAGAGCCCAGAGAGACATCAGAATGCTTTAAAGATCGTCAGTTGGTGACCAGTGAGCAATTGATGATCAGTACTCGATCGTGGATTGGCGATCAGTGAGCTAGAGATCAGCAAGCTGACGATTGGCTGGTCAGAGGTCAGCGAGCTGAGGTTAATAATCGAGGAAAGATGAGCTGCCATCAGCGATCTAGTGATAAGCAAGCAGATGACTGGTTATTGACTACCAATCGGCGATCCGCACGCTTGCAATCGGAGATCGTTAGCATTTGGCGAAACTGGAGGTCAGGAAACTTACAACACACACACACACACACATATATATATATATATATATATATATATATATATATATATATATATATATATATATATATATATATATATATATATAAACCTGTTGAGATACTACTGCTAGAGTTATTGGGTCGTTTGACTAGCCAGACAGTACCACATTGGATCCTTCTCCCTAGTTACGGTTCACTTTCCCTTTGCCTACACATACACCGAATAGTCTGGCCTATTATTTATAGATTCTCCACTGTCCTCATGCACCTGACAACACAGATTACCAGACAATTCTTCTTCACCCAAGGGGTTAACTACTGCATTGTAATACTCCAGTGGCTACTTTCCTCTTGGTAAGGGTAGAAGAGACACTCTAGCTATGGTAAGCAGCTCTTCTAGGAGAAGGACACTCCAAAAGCAAACTATTGTTCTCTAGTCTTGGGTAGTGCCATAGCCTCTGTACCATGGTCTTCCACTTTCTTGGGTCAGAGTTTCTTGCTTGAGGGTACACTCAGGTACACTATTCTATCTCATTTCTCTTCCTCTTGTTTTGTTTAAGTTTGCATAGTGTATATAGGAAATATTTAAATGTTAATGTTCTTAAAGTATTTTAATTTTCCTTGTTTCCTTTCCTCACTTGGCTATTTTCCGTGTTGGGGACCCTGGGCTTATAGCATCTTGCTTTTCCAACTAGGGTTGTAGCTTAGCAAGTAATAATAATAATAATAATAATAATAATAATAATAATATATACATATATATATATATATATATACTGTATATATATAGGTATACATATATAATATATATATAATATAATATTGATAATATATATACTGTATAATACATATACATATATAATATATATATATATATATATATATATATATATATATATATATATATATATATATATATATATATACTGTATATATATATATATATATATACACATTATATAATATATATATATATATATACATACAGTATATATAAGAAAAAAGTAAGTTAAAAGACAAAAATTAACAGCAGTCCAAAATAGGCGAGGAGGAAGAGCAGTAACACCCGGTCTCAATCCGAGCCAAAAGTAAAGTGAGCTAAATCACTGGCGTGTGAGTGGGAGCGAGGTACCCCCTCCTACCCCCGCTAACTGGTGGTATGGGTAGTTAACCCTCGCTAAATTTTAATGGCTCGTCATTTCAGCTTCGCCGAAAGTAATACCCCTAAATAATTAGCATAGTATTGTATTCCAGTTACGGAACAACTTGCTTTTAGTTAAGGGCAAAATCTAGAGATGACAGGGCTAGTTGTTTATAGCGGGGATGCTGATGATAATGTCATGCTAACACCGTTCTTTAAGACAGCATTTACCAGAAAAGTTTTTATAACAATAAGCTTCAACAGCTCTTAACTCATTAGCTTCCTCTGTTAACCTCAAATAGCCAGAGTCTTTTCCTTTTGGCAGTAATTCCAATCTTACTTGCCCAGTTGGTAACCTTTACCTAACTTCTCAAGTCAGGTATAGTGTTATTAGCGTTCCATTCAGTTAGGGTTCTGAATGTTCATTGCACCTTACAATTAAGATCCTCTCACAGACTTTCAAATTGTTTATTTACTTTAGACCCTTCTGTTGCTGAATCCTTCCATTCCGTCACGTTTTTATATCTTATAAAGGAACGGTCTATTTTAATGTCGTCACTGTTATTAAAATATTCTATTTTAATTGTTCATTACTTCTCTTGCAGTTTATTTCCTGGTGTCTTTTCCTCACTGGGCTATTTTCCCTGTTGGAGCCCTTGGGGTTATAGCATCATGCTTTTCCAACTAGGGTTGTAGCTTAGCTAGTAACAATAATTGTAGCTGCTATTTTCGAATACTATATTGCAAAACCGAATTCAATTTTTAATTATTGGACCTGTTTTGGTAATACTGTTCCAGAGGGGGGTTCTGATACTATATCAGCCTTTGTGTGTTCTGTGATTAAGAAAAGAGGGCAGATATGTGTCTAAATGATGAGGACAGTCTCTGAGGTGCAAAAACATTCACTAACCTTTACTCCTATTTTGCAGCTTGTGGTAGATGTATAAAAATGGATGAAGTAGTTGCTCTGGTGGATACCAGAACTCAAACTTATGCTTTGGTTGATTGATTGATTAAGAGTTATCTGGCATCCTGACATGCTTTGAGGTCTTTTCTCAGGAACACCCAAGTTTCTGCTTTTAAATTAGCAGCTTCAATCTTCTTGAAATTGTAAAAACAAAAGTTCCTTTCAAACCAGTTTCAGTCAGGATTCCTTTCTAGTGGATGTTCTGGAGGAGTTGTCAACATTAATCAAAGATCTTATTGGAGAACGGTACAGTATGACGTTCTTTCAATTTCCCATAGGCGAAAGACTTTACCCTTTCTATCATGTTTGGAAAAACCATCGTCAGCCATGAGAGTAGCTGTAGTCAACAAGGTTACCGGATTCCTCTTACCTCTTATTCTTCCTTGTCCAAGGAGCCAGTTCTATATCTTATGAGTTACCTAATATATACAGTAAAGGCTAAGATTTTGCAAAATGGAATTGCAAACCTTCTAGAGAAATATGTAATACAAGAGGTACTAAATCATGCTCTGGGGTTTTTACAAAAGGTTTTCATAGTCTCAAAAGCTTCGGTGAGTTGGAGTCCAGTTCTAAATGCTTCAGCCCTCGACAAGTTTTCAGTTCTCATGAGTTTTTGATGGGGACACCCTCTGCAGTTCTCGATATTTTTACATTGGAATTTATCTCAATTCAGAGAAATACCATCACTTCATCTAACAGGTCAAAGGTTTACAAACTTAAGTGCCTCTTTGGTAGTCTCAGGGTGGCCCCTCATGTGTTCACCACGACGATGGGCCCCTCTCAATATGGTTAAGATTTATAGGGCTAAGAGTAATTCTTTTTACCTTGACGATCGGCTATTTTTGAGCGACTTGTTTACAAGTATTTAGTTTTATATTTATGATTACTCAGGTTACTAGGTTGGAGATTCTTTGTAATTTGAGGTAGTCTCTTTTGGTTCCAACTCATAAGATTCTATATGTGGGAATGATAATAGCAAGTTTCTTTTCAATTTTTTTTTTCCATTGGAGAGGATCCAGTCTCTTCTTTTGTTGCAAAAGTTCAAAATGTTGAAGCCTATGTCAGTTTGGATGTGGATGAGACTACAAATGACCATGGCTTCCTTAGAGAAATTCGTTCTAATGGGACGTCAAAAAATTAGACTTTTCTTATTTTATCCCAATATAAATTGAAACCGAATATCCGATCAAGACACAATCTTAATCAGGGCTGGGGAGTCGGGACTCTGAACATCCGACTCCGACTCCTATAATTTTTTAGAACCGACTCCAACTCCAATTTAAAAAAAAATAAGAATGAAATATTTTTATATAATTTTCTTATTTTATGTTGCCTATTAGTCAAAATAGTATTTCATCATTACTAGCCTACTAGCCTAGTAAGTAATTGTTTTATTGAAAACATTTCACGTAATTTCTTGTTTTCAGCTTTTCCTAGGTTACACGAAACTGTAATCAAAACACCCGTCATTTTGAGATGTTTACCTATAAATAATGACTTAATTCTAAGATTATTCATATACATGCTGCATAAAACTATGAATCAGTAACAACTCCTACCTTTTAAATGGTTAATGGTGATTAAATGAAGAGTTAATCATGAAATAAACATGTTATTTTTATAATAAAATAAATTTTTGAATATACTTACCCGGTGATTATATAAGCTGCAACTCTGTTGCTCGACAGAAAACTCTACGTTAAAAATCCGCCAGCGATCGCTATGCAGGTAGGGGGTGTACTTCAACAGCGCCATCTGTCGTGCAGGTACTCAGTACTCAAGGTAAACAAAGAACTCAATTTTCTCCTCGGTCCACTGCATCTCTATTGGGGAGGAAGGGAGGGTCCTTTAATATATAATCACCGGGTAAGTATATTCAAAAATTTATTTTATTATAAAAATAACATTTTTCAATATTTAACTTAGCCGGTGATTATATAAGCTGATTCACACCAAGGGGGGTGGGTAGAGACCAGCAATAAATGTTTACATTATTATGAGCTAAGGATTTTTTATTTCATTTTAGCAGTTATCAAAATAACAAACTTAAAATAAATAAGTACCTGGTAAGGAAGTCGACTTGAACAATTACTCTGCCTTTTTAAGTACGTCTTCCTTACGGAGCCTCGCGATCCTCTTAGGATGCTGAGCGACCCCTAGGAGCTGAAGTATCAAGGGTTGCAACCCATACAACAGGACCTCATCAAAACCTCTAATCTAGGCGCTTCTCAAGAAATGACTTTGACCACCCGCCAAATCAAGTAGGATGCGAAAGGCTTCTTAGCCTTCCGGACAACCCAAAAACAATAATAAAACATTTCAAGAGAAAGATTAAAAAGGTTATGGAATTAGGGAATTGTAGTGGTTGAGCCCTCACCCACTACTGCACTCGTTGCTACGAATGGTCCCAGAGTGTAGCAGTTCTCGTAAAGAGACTGGACATTCTTAAGATAAAAAGACGCGAACACTGACTTGCTTTTCCAATAGGTTGCGTCGATTATACTTTGCAGAGATCTATTTTGTTTAAAGGCCACGGAAGTTGCGACAGCTCTAACTTCGTGTGTCCTTACCTTCAGCAAAGCTTGGTCTTCCTCATTCAGATGGGAATGAGCTTCTCGTATTAACAGTCTGATAAAATAGGATAAAGCATTCTTTGACATAGGCAAAGATGGTTTCTTAACTGAACACCATAAAGCTTCAGACGGGCCTCGTAAAGGTTTAGTTCGTTTTAAATAGAACTTAAGAGCTCTTACAGGGCATAAGACTCTTTCTAGTTCATTTCCAACCATACGATAAGTTTGGAATATCGAACGATATTGGCCAAGGCCGAGAAGGCAGCTCGTTTTTGGCTAGAAAACCAAGTTGTAGAACATGTAGCCGTTTCGGATGAGAATCCGATGTTCTTGCTGAAGGCATGAATCTCACTGACTCTTTTAGCTGTGGCTAAGCATACCAGGAAAAGTGTCTTTAAGGTGAGATCTTTCAGGGAGGCTGATTGTAGCGGTTCGAACCTGTCTGACATAAGGAATCTTAGTACCACGTCTAAATTCCAACCAGGTGTAACCAAACGACGCTCCTTCGTGGTCTCAAAAGACTTAAGGAGGTCCTGTAGATCTTTATTGTTGGAAAGATCTAAGCCTCTGTGACGGAAGACTGATGCCAACATGCTTCTGTAACCCTTGATAGTGGGAGCTGAAAGAGATCGTTCTTTCCTCAGATATAAGAGGAAGTCAGCTATTTGAGTTACAGAGGTACTGGTCGAGGATACGGATACTGACTTGCACCAGTTTCGGAAGATTTCCCACTTCGATTGGTAGACTCTAAGGGTGGATGTTCTCCTTGCTCTAGCAATCTCTCTGGCTGCCTCCTTCGAAAAGCCTCTAGCTCTCGAGAGTCTTTCGATAGTCTGAAGGCAGTCAGACGAAGAGCGTGGAGGCCTTGGTGTACCTTCTTTACGTGTGGCTGACGTAGAAGGTCCACCCTTAGGGGAAGTGTTCTGGGAACGTCTACTAGCCATCGAAGTACCTCGGTGAACCATTCTCTCGCGGGCCAGAGGGAAGCAACTAGCGTCAACCTTGTCCCTTCGTGAGAGGCGAACTTCTGCAGTACCTTGTTGACAATCTTGAACGGAGGGAATGCATATAGATCTAGATGTGACCAATCTAGGAGAAAGGCATCTATATGAACTGCTGCTGGGTCCGGGATTGGTGAGCAAAATATTGGGAGCCTCTTGGTCATCGAGGTTGCAAAGAGATCTATGGTTGGCTGGCCCCAGGTGGCCCAAAGTCTCTTGCATACATCCTTGTGGAGGGTCCATTCTGTTGGAATTATTTGTCCCTTCCGACTGAGACAATCTGCCATGACATTCAAGTTGCCTTGGATGAACCTCGTTACTAGTGATATGTCTAGACCTTTTGACCAGGTGAGGAGGTCCCTTGCGATCTCGTACAACGTCAGAGAGTAGGTCCCTCCTTGCTTGGAGATGTACGCCAAAGCCGTGGTGTTGTCCGAGTTCACCTCCACCACTTTGCCTTGAAGGAGAGACCTGAAGCTTTTCCAGGCCAGACGTACTGCCAGTAGCTCCTTGCAGTTGAAATGCATTGTCCTTTGACTCGAGTTCCATATTCCCGAGCATTCCCGACCGTCTAATGTCGCACCCCAGCCTACGTCCGATGCGTCCGAGAAGAGAACGTGGTTGGGAGTCTGAACAGTCAGGGGAAGACCCTCTCTTAGGTTGATATAGTCCTTTCACCAAGTCAGACAAGACTTTATCTTTTCGGAAACCGGGATCGAGACCGCTTCTAGCGTCTTGTCCTTTTTCCAGTGAAAAGTTAAATGGTATAGAAGAGGACGGAGGTGTAGTCTTCCTAGTGACACAAATTGATCCACGGATGACAGCGTCCCTACCAGACTCATCCACAGCCTGACTGAGCAGCGTTCCTTCTTCAGCATCTTCTGGATGGATAGCAGGGCTGGGGGCTGATCGTCTTGTTCAGCAACGTCCTCATCAGAGGGTTCCTCATCCGAAACTGATGAGGAAACGGCAACGGAGTGGGCAACGTCTGACTCGCTGAATCCGGTCGCACTGGTGGATGCGTGACGGAGCCGGACGCAATATCATGGAACTGCTGCACAGTCTGTGAACTGTCAACAACCATGGGTGCGCGAGGAAGCACAGCGTCAACCCGAAACTGTCTAGACCGTCTGGGTTGTGCAGTCAACACCCTACCGGGTTGCTGAGGTTGACGCACTGCATCACAACAAGTCACCTCTGCTGGTTGTTGAACATCCTGAACGTCAACAACCACCTCCGAGCGTCGCTTAACGTCAACGTGCGGCTGGCAACCCACACTGGGTCGCATCGGTGGAGGAACCACCTCAACTGGCAGACGCGAGTAGGTTACCTCAGCGTCAACAGGGCGCACAACCGACCGGTTGGAAGGTTGTTGGCCAGAAGGTTCTTCTCCGCATTTAAGTCCTCTATCAAGGACGCAAGCTTGGACTGCATGTCTTGCAGAAAAGCCCATTTAGGGTCTACGGGAGCAGGTGTGGCAACAGACGGGGTTAGCGACTGAGGCGGAACCGTTTACCATCCCTGAAAGCCTTGTTATGCGTGACATAATAGTACAGCAAAACTTCAAAGGCTCGACAACAGCTGAGAAGTTGACCTGTAAACAACTTGGAGCGTCTCCTGGCTAGGCGCCAGGGAGAGTCTACCAGAATTGAGAAGTCTATCTGGGCAGAGGCATGAACTCCCAAGCCGAGAACTTCTCTCGTGTCATATCAGACTCTCGCTCTATAAACCAGTTTAAAAGAAGGGAAAGCAAAGGCTGTATCCCCCAAACTCCTCCTGGTGAAAAACCAGTCGCCTAGCTAACGTAACGCTCTCTAGGAGAGCGAGAGAGCACTAGCTTAAAAACAACGGCTTCGAAGTAGCTAGGCCTAGTGTAAGCTCTGACGTTTAGGCGAACGAGGAGCAGCAGTTACAAGATCCGGACGAAGATCCTTAAAAAAATCATCATGATTTAATTAAAGTCCATAGGAGGCTAAGCAGCTTAAGGCTCCTCTCCATCTGACAGAGTCCTCAAGGGAATATCAGTAGGAGGGAGAACAGCAACTTCCTCATCTACAGGAACCTTGTCCGATAAAAGCCGAGTCTCTCACTGGTGCATTAGTAGCGGACCAGAACGCAACGTCATGTAACTGCTTGACAGTCTGTGAACTGTCAACAACTGAACTGTCAACCACAACAGGTGCGTGAGGACGTACAGCGTCCACTCGAGACTGCTTTGACTGCCTAGACTGAGCAGTCAAAACAACTCTAGAATGCGGAGGTTGACGCACAGCGTCAAAACAAGTCAACTCCGATTGTTAGTGAACGTCTAGAACGTCAACAGGAGCATCAGCCAGTGGCCTAACGTCCAAATGCGGCTGAAAAACCACACGAGACCGCATCGAGTGTGGTTCTAAACAACCTGACTGATGTGACTAAGCTACGCCAACGTCAACAGTAAGCACAAAGGAACGTTAGGTTGGCTGAAAGCCAGGATATCGATGAGATAAACGGCTAGACTCAACGGACTAATCGGCAGAATAGTCTTCCATAAGGGAGGCAAGCATATACTGCATGTTTTGCCATACAACCCCTTAAGGATCAACGGAAATGGTTGTGGTAATAGACGAGGGTAACGTCTGTGACCGCAACACTTAGCCTACAAAAAAAGACTTTCGGAGTCTGTGTTACGCTTTTGTTAGGCGGCGAGCAGTTATCCGATGACTGCATAGGGTCAGAGCTGTCCTAATGGCTGTAACCAGGACGCTGGACCTGTCCTGAAAGGACTGACTTTCGCTTAAGGGCTTCGAAACCTTGTGACAGGTTTCTTATGCGAAAAGCCTACGGATGGCGAGGAGAAACAACGTCTCTCTCGTCTTATGGTAGGGGAGATCTTGGTAAGAAACACCCGATACCATAGAGGAAAAACGTCTGTTCGTTGGTCAAGGCCTCTCGAACCCATAAGTCTTTTGACATTACTTCTCCCCTGGGCTTGGGAGCTTGCAAGAGGTCCCGGACTAGGTGAACGACAGGCACGAACAGACGAACCCTCGGACGCAACACTGTAACACTTTGCGCCTCGGACGCAACTTGCGCATATCACTTTATCACTTCGATTTTCTGTTTTGCACTTATTTCTACCTGAAACACGCAATTCTACCCTTCATTAAAAGGTAGTAATTGCGAAATTAGTCGTATAATGCAAGCTCATAATACCAGCAAAAAACAGAAAACATATTTTAAGATAAAAAGAAAAATCAGTGGCTGGGAAAGAGACTAAACACTAGTTCATATAACTACGTTTTCAATCTCTCACCGCACATAGCCTGGGGACGAGAATAAAAACCTAAAAACGTTTTATCCTTCCTCCCCGTACAGAGACTAGGGACGAGAGTAACACGAGAACAACGTTACCCGCTTGAACGGAACGTTTTCTCTCCCTCCGTCTCTATCTCTCTCTCTCTTTCTCTCTTGATTTCACACCTAAGAGAAGAGCCCAATTATATATCGTCAAAAAAACATGTTATTTGACTAAAGGAAAAAACTGAAAGGTTTTTCAAATAAAAAGTTCCTTTAAATTAGAATTTAAAACATTAAAGCTAAGAAAGAATGAACAAAACGTCAGAATCGATTTACTCTTACTGCAAAGTGAAACCGTGATACACTCTCTCTCTATCGTAACGATAGAGCGCATGTTGAACGTCCTGAACGTCAACAACTGCGTAGCATAAAAAACTAAACGTTAGTTCATCTTTGAAAACAGTACGAAGACTATCAAAGAAATTCTTTCATAAAATATTACATTTAAAAAGTTTTAAATCCTTTATAAGCTAAAGACGATATAAAGGGCTCAATGTTGATTAACTTCGGTTTCCAAGTTAGGACCGCCTACTCTCAGGAAAGGTCTATATAAACAAAGCATTAAAATTTATTTTATATGTTTATAAAAAATGGAAAGTTAATCGAAGAGGCCTAATAAAGGCGGAGAGATATAAAATATATAGAGGAAATTCTATAATGTGATAAGATAATTACTAAAAGCCTAAACACACTTCCGTCTAAGGGAAGGGTCGGCCATTTAAAAGTGAAAGAAAGTCCATACTCTCTTTGTCACCATAATTAAATCTATCCAAAACGAGTTCAAGTTTTGAGATGAAGATAAAACACCTGCATAGCGAAAGCTCAAAACTAGAATAGTGTACTTCACCAATAGTTGTGAAAACCAATCCAGTCAGCAACAGCGAATTAGTAGGTCTTGCCGGTAGCCCGACAGAGAGAAAATTGAGTTCTTTGTTTACATTGAGTACTGAGTACTGTACCTGCACGACAGATGGCGCTGTTGAAGTACACCCCCTACCTGCATAGCGATCGCTGGCGGATTTTTAACGTAGAGTTTTCTGTCGAGCAACAGAGTTGCAGCTTATATAATCACCGGCTAAGTTAAATATTGAAAATTTAATGTCCAGAGACTTGTGCGTGGAGAGAACAGCTGATCGCATGTATAATATTATTGTTTTGGTTTGGCTTATGGATGAGAGATGGCAGGAGCTATATGTGTTTCCCAGTGACCGCCTTTATTCGAGAGGGTGTTAAAGAAAACGGCGGGTAATATGAAACGTTTTTTTGAGCAATTTTGAAAAAATGTGACTCAGGATACCAAAAGAGAATATTTCTCCAGCGCCAAAATTTCATTTTTGAGGAGTCGGAGTCGGTGGAATTTTACCGACTCCGACTCCGACTCTGACTCCTCTAGTCCATAAATTGGCCTCGACTTCATATGCTGAATCCCCTACTGCTGTTACCTCAGCAATCACCAAGGCGACTGGAGGAAGCAGCAGGGCCTATCAGAACTGTATCACAACACTCAGCATACATTCCTATTTCTAGCATGCTCTTTTGTCTCTCTCACATCTATCCTCATATCACCTTGAGCTTTCTTCACTCCATCCATCCATCCAAACCTTGGCCTTTCTCTTGTACTTCTCCCATCAACTCTTGCATTCATCACCTTTTTCAGCAGACAGTTATTTTCCATTCTCTTTACATGGCCAAACCACCTCAACACATTCATATTCACTCCAGCTGCTAAACCATTTCTTACACCCATTCTCACTCTCACTACTTTGTTCATAACCCTATCTAATTAAAATACACCACCCACACTCCCTAGACACTTCATCTTGATCACATTCAATTTCAGTCTCTCTATCACTTTTCCCACAACTCCAATCCATGCAACACAACTGGTACAATCGCGTTCTCATACAGAACTCTCTTTACATTAATTCCTAACCCTGTATTCTTTACCAATCCCTTCACTACCCTGTGATGTGGTGAGAGAAGGTTGTGAACTCAAAGGCAAGTTGAAAACAACTGAGTTAGTTTATTAAAGAACACTCTCCTTTATATACAAAATCTCAAAGCAACAAGAATTTTCATGTTCAAATATTGACACTGTTACAGAGGAAAAAAGCAGACATGATTTTTCAGGTTCTTTTTAGTGCGAGGGGAGAGCGAAGATACAAGCATAATATATACAAAATGAATTATGTACGATCGTGTGACACATGGTTGGTACACCCCCAACACTTTACAGCCTAGAAATGTAACTGCCACCAGAAACAGATTCTCCTTCCTAGCAGTGGAAGAGGAAGATGAGACTGTTAATTGGAGATAAGGGGAGCACTTTGGCCTAAAAAAAAAAAAAAGAAGAAAGGTCATGTCCTACCTAGGTGCCAATGCACAGAAGATAGAAGTAATTAGTAAAACTACAACAGTGAACAAGAAGACCACTTTTTTTTGTTCAAGCAACTGGAAATGATCTATTCCTAAGAAGGATGCTGCTGGCCAAACAGAACCTTTGGTTAAACAGCTAGAAAAAAAACTGCTGAAATGGCTAAAAACAAGACCAATTATACTTAGTTATAGGTATGCTCCCAAGACTCAACGTCATCCAATTTACGGATAATTGAAAGGATCAAGTCCATATGCCAAAAAATAGGTTAAATTTATAGATCCTTGGGTCACTTTCAACAGTAACAGAAAACTATACAAAGGAGATGGTATATACTTTAGTGGAGAAGGCAAGAGAGTATACTGAAACCAATTAATTTCAACCTGTACAATTACTTAAGGAACACAGTAGACAAAGGACAAACTTGACCCTTAGAAAATCCTCCAACAATAAACAGAAGAAATTTGGCAGGAATTTTAAATAATGCAGATAAAAGTAAAACTAAAATACTAGTAAATAAAGGAAACTAGCTAAGGCACAGAGGAAGAGAAAAAGATAGAAAATTTCCTCAGAATGGCAATTCAATGCTCAGTCCATTAGAAACAAAATGGAAAACTTTAGGGCAATGATAGCAGGCATTACCGAGACCTGGATTCAAGAAAAAACAAATGATTTAATTGGAGAAGATGAAATCCCAAGTTTCAGGCTTTCAAGGAGGATCACCTAACCAAAAAAGATGGAAGGGTATTACTCTAATTTAAAAATCATCTAAACTCAATAAATTAAATTAAATACTGAATATGGAATGACAGGTACAAATATTACCACCTTAATGTAGAGAAACTGTTGAAGTATGCCATGCAGGCTGCTTCGTAGCTTGATCTATGGTTGGGATCAGTGGGCCACCTTGTGCATACCGAGGATTGGTCCAAGGAATCTATAAGGGAGATCCATGGAAACCTTCCTCTTATCTGGCACTCTGACCTAAGCATTCCTTACCCAACAGGTTGTTAACCTATGGGCAAATGCAATTCTGAAGAGACGAGAGGCTGCTATTGAAAGGTTTTACATATAATTTCCTAAGGCTGAGGTAACCAGGCTTAGGACCTCCACCCTTGACGGTACAGGCCTCTTCAAGCTGGAAGAGGTCGAGAGGGCGGCTGAACGATGGAGGAAGTCCACCAAGGACTCCCTTCTTCACAGGACCTTGACATCCAGACCCTATGGGAAGGCTCCGACATCTCCCAAGAAACAGCAGCAGTCCACCAAACCCTTGACTAGTAGGGTGGGAGAGTTCTCAAAGCAGCCCTTTCCTGCCAAAGATCCAAAGGGCTCCAAACCATCCAGAGAAGGGAAAAGTGGTAAGGGAGGTGGTAGGGGCAACTCCTGCTGGGGGGGGGGGGCAATCCTCTCGCGTGCCCACTGGTGAAATGAAGCCTACAACGCTGCTGGCAGAAGTGGCTGCAGCATGGGTCAGATCCTTGGACAATCTCTGTGGTATGTGTAGGTTATCGCATCCCGTTCATACAATCTGGCTTGGGATCCAGTTCCATTGAGCTCCTATGCGAAGGGATCCGTGAAGAAGCTGGCCTTCTGGGCTGAAGTCCAGACCATGTTGGAAAAGTATGCTCAACAAGAGGTCCTTGACAGTTCCCCGGCTTTTTCAGTCAACTCTTTCAAGTGAAAAAGGCATCTGGAGGCTGGAGACCAGTCATCGATCTCTTGGCCCGTAACAAGGTTGTTCTTCAAAATCCGATCATGATAGAGACAGCAGATACGGTCATCCAAGCAGTAAGGCCTCAGGACTTCACGTGCACACTGGATCTCAAAGATGCTTACTTCTAGATCCCAATCCATCCATCTTCAAGGATGTATCTTTGGATCATACATGAGAACAGGCAATACCATTTCAAAGTACTGTGTTTTGGCCTTTTCATACCACCTCCGGCCTTCAAGAGAATGTTCACCCTAGTATCATCTTGGGCTCACAGGATCGGCATTTGTTTCCTAAGATACCTCGATGATTGGCCGATTCTAGCAGACTCGGTGGCGACCCTTCAACACCGAGACAGACTACTCGAGTTTTCTCAAGATCTAGGGATCGTGATGAATCTTGAGGAGTCATCACTGCTCCCCTCCCAGAGACTGATATACCTGGTTATGATAATAGACACCACACTTCAGAAAGTTTTCTCATCAGATGACCGAGTACACAAGCTGAAGGAGGTGGCAAGCCCCTTCCTCAGACAAGAAGACCTTCCAGTGCAGCAGTGGTTGTGTCTCCTAGGTCGCCTAACATCCCTCGTCCGTTTAATGCCCAATGGCCGCCTCAATATCTGATCTCTCCAGTGGCAGCTGAAATCCAGGTGGAGCCAACACACCAGCTCTCTGGATATATTAGTCCCTATGGGGCAGTAGCAGAGGACAGCTTGTTAGTGGTGAGTGACGGAAGAGAACCTCCATAAAGTGACAGACCTCGTCCCTCTCCCAAAATTGATGTTTTATACAAATGCATCAAAAGAAGAGTGGGGTTCTGGGATGCTGCACCACACAGCCTTAGGGCCATGGTCTGAGTCTGAAAGGTACCAGCACATAAATCTCTTAGAAATGAGATCAGCCTTTCTAGCTCTCCAACAGTTCCAGCAGTGTCACTCTGTGGTGTTGTTGCTGGCCTACATAAGCAAGCAAAGTGGTACCTTTTCGCAGCCTTTATGCCATCTAGCAGTAGAGATGTTAAGATGGACGGAAAAACATTTGATGTCCCAATTACTGTAGCTCGCTCTAATTTCAGGCAAGAGGAATGTGCTCGCAGACAATCTGAGCAGAGCGACTCGGATAGTGGGTTTTGAATGGTCTTTGAATCATCTGATAGCCAAAAAAGTCTTGACTTTGTGGGGTTCCCCAACTGTGGAACTGTTCGCGACATTCCTAAATTTCAGGCTCCTGCTCTACTGTTCCCAAGTCCTGGACCCTCAGGCTCTCTGGCAAGATGCATTCCAACAACGGTGGGACAACATCTACGTGTATGTCTTTCCCCCGTTCTGTCTGATGCGAAGGGTGCTCAACAAGACCAGAGCATCCAACAACCTATTCATGACTCTCATAGCTCTTCTATGGCATCATGCAGTGGGGTTCCCAGACTTTCTGCAGCTCCTGATAGAGCTTCCAAGAGAATTCCCTCTACAATAAGATCTACTCAGACAACCACAAGCAAACATCTTTCACCAGGCAGTAGCTTCTCTTTGTCTTCACACCTGGAGACTATCCAGCATCTCCTCTCACAGAGAGGCTTTATGCGACAAGTTGTGAGAAGGGTTTATGGATACTTACAAAGATCCTCTATATCAGTCTACCAGGCAAAGGGGACTGTCCTCTGTGGTCGGTGTCTTGGAAGGGGTATCTTGCCCCTCGATGCCACTATTTCAGTAATAACGGGGATCCTTGTAAATCTTCGGAAGGATATCTCCTCTTTGTCTCGGTGGTGAAATGCTACCGCTTAGCCTTAAGCATGGCCTTTAGACTAAAAGGAGTCAATCTTTCCTCTTCGTTGGAGTTGTCTCTCCTTATACGATGTTACGAAATCACTTGCCCCCAGTTGGATGTTAGACCACCTCCTTTGAATGTAGTCCGTGTCCTTCAATCTATGAAGGGTGCTCCCTACAAACCATTAGGCCAGGAAATTTGAATGTAGTTCATGTCCTTCAATCTATGAAGGGTGCTCCCTACAACCCATTAGGCCAGGCAGCAGATCACCAACTCACTTTGAAGACGGTATTCCTACTCTTGTGCAATAGGCACCTTAAGGAGTCATTGGGTAAGTATGGACCTGGAGAGTTCTTCTGGAACCCTCTTAGCCATTTGCGAAGGGTCTCCCTCGCTGTATCCCTGGTCTCTATGGAGACTGGGGGGGCTTCTCCGAAGCCTTTGGTCAGCAGGGTTGAGCAGATATCGCAACCCTTCGGGTCCCAATACCTCAGGACTCCTGACACGATGCAGCAGTGGGCATGAGTCCTGCACTTCGTGTGGCCACAAAAATCTTTACCTTTGTGGTTGCAGAACAACGCTGCACACTTCTCCATTGGCTCCTCCTGTAAAGGAAAATGGGCCCAATGAGAATTGATATTTTTTTTTTCATATCAGTGATATAAAAGCATACAATTTGATTAACAATAGTAACCACTATTGTTTATGGTAGCTTAGGATAGTAAGCTTGAAAGGAAGTAGAAAAGACACATATCTGTGTTTCTTCTCCCAGGCCATTGCTGAGACCTCCGTCTGTTTTAATATTCAGTTCAGGGAGAATACAAGGTAGAAAAACTCTAGGAACTAGAGTTAGAGTTAGTAAATTTCTTATACTAACTTTATCCACCTGTAGTATATATTAATACTGTTCGGGTATTTTAGGTCCCTGATGATCGAGGAAAACCATCTGGGTGTTGAGGGAGTATTCAACCTCAGCATAATATCGTGGTCCCAACAATTGTCTACGATAGGAAACACAGAGTACAGTATGTTAGAAAACATATGTATTACTCTATAGTTATATACAGTAGTTTCGCCGGCGGCATTGCTGGTGTTAGGTTAGTAACTGGCGGTACTAACTGATAGAGAGAGAAAAAGTTTTAAGGAAGGAGAGTTTCCTCTTATTACGAATAAACATAAAAGTTGGAAGTGTAGGAGGACTATCAGACCGCCTACTGTCTCCTTGCCAGAATGTAAGTTCCAATGGAGGGGGAAAGAATCTGTCAGATTATGGCTTCCACCCATCCACAAAAGGCCTGTCGTCGGCTATGACGTCGGCGGCAATGAATGTGGATGGCAGCTCAAGGGAGAGCTGAGGACTTCACAAAGTATGTTAGGTTTCCCACCGGCAGCCGTCAGGAGCCGTCTCAATCTTCCCCACAATATTATTGGAAGGGAATAAGGGGGAAGGTGGCAGAGACAGCTGAACTAACTGCTACCGGCAGGGTACCAGCCGGTAATGCAGTTACCCTAGCAAGCCGGGATGACTGTCAGAATATCGGTGAAAGAATTTTGTGACGGCTATGACGTCACTAAAGGACAGAAGGGGAAGGGTAAAGAGTCTTATAGTTCATTGATATCAGAGGTGGCGGCAGGTATACCGCCTTCCTCAAACAATGAACTGAGGAAGCATGGCTTCCTGTGCTGACAACATCGTCGGCTGAGGAAGCATGGCTTCCTGTGCTGATGACATCGTCGGCAGCAAGACAAGAGCACCCTGAGTTAGTCACTATCTAAATCAAAGCCGGAGGCAGCAAGAACTTTGTACTACTCGACGCCGATAAAGAGAGACAGTGCTTGCCGCCTATAGCGGCGGCGACACTCGGGGAGGGAGGAAGGGTTTAGCCTCTTCTCTCTGAGAGAGAATGAATATCGTAACTTATCTATAGATTCTAGAGAATGTAAATTCTCATGCGAATTGAGAAGGAATGATACGATGAGGCTAAACATGGGGAATTACTTTACTAATATATATGAGAGCAATAGTAGCCTAGCTCTGGTAGGAGCCCTGGCCAAGGTAGTTGGTACCACCGGGGTTCCCGCCGCATACGATAAGTAAAGCCACATAATAGGAAGAGGAATAATATTCATGTATGCAAAATCACCACTTGTATAATTTGCCTAACTAGCTAACATTATAGCTTAATACCGGGAAATGTCGCCCTACTGACTAAATAAAATGCAATTGTAAAGGGAGACTGCAGTCGTAAAATGGCTGCTTCCGGTCTCGGCAACGCTCACCCAAACACATTTAAATTATTGGAATTTAACTGTGATAAGGGAAACTAGAATTATACACATGAAAAAGTTAATACTCAACTTTCCAGAAGATGAAGATGCTGGAGATTGCATGATGAATATTCCAAAAACTTGTAACAAAACACCGGGCTAACAGGGAGCACAACACGCTTAGAGAGCTACAAGAAAAGGAATGGCGTCGTGGTAGTAGTAGGGAAGGAGGTTCCCTGGGTACCTAGAACGGCACCCCCTTCTTTTGCCACTCTTCCCCCTTACATCAAAGAGTTAAATCTATTCGGGGTGAAAATTGCCATGTGTCGTATCTAGAATACGTCCCCTGATACTGTATTATGCGATATCCTTTATTGGATACTCGCGCCAGGAGTTGGAATCCTGGAAACCTTTGGTTTATTTCTCTGGGAGTATCACTGTAGCAAATATCCCTTAGAAGGCTACCTAAAGGAACCTTCCACCAGGACAACATGGCCTGAGCCCAAAAATTGAAATGTTATACGTTTCATACCAATAATTAAAAGCCACTCTAAACATTTTAAAACTAAAGGATTATTGGTATTAAAAACTTCTAAAGCAACTTCTTATACTGTATCACTAAAAATTGTAAAATTGTCCTCGTCTAGTAACACTATTTTCTCAATAACGGTTAGTATGCTGTATAGTTCAGCCGTACATATGGAAGCTGTTAAGAGGAAGTGCACCTCTACAATTAAAAGCATTACTATATACTCTAAAATCAATGCCAGCATCAGATTTGGAGCCATCAGTACAGTATATAAAAGTCTATTCCTTATGTTCTGCAACATGTTATCCATAAAAAGAGACCTGGCTTCTTTATCAGTCATATTCTTTTTAATTCCAATAAAATATTTACAAAAAGATATCTCTGGCCATTTCCAAGGGGGCGTTGATATCTTAAATGGAAGCACCTTAGTTCTAACTGTATCAAAACTGTCTATCAGTTGTTTCGCCCAAAAATCATAAAGTTGAGGGGATTTTGGGTGCATCTCAAAGTATGTTGAGTGCTTTACAAAGCTTGCAGTCTGACAGGCTAAAGAATTAGGAAGCCTTTGCAACCTAAACCAACACCAAATAATAGAACACTTTTGGTAAAGGTCTAAAGGTACTTCTCCAGCATCAACAAGGAGGTTTGGAATAGGTGAAGTTCTAAATGCTCCTGTTGCCAATCTGATACCAGTAAGGTGTATCGAATCTAAAATCTTTAGTCGACTTGGGTGGCTGAGGAGTATATCCCACATCCATAACTAATTTTTGAAAAAATTAAGGCCTTCTATAACTCTAATATAGTTTTGCGGTCTGCCCCCTATGACGTACGGGATGAAACTTTTAAATGCTTCAAAGCATCTAGACATTTTACTTTTAATGATTTTAAGCGAGAAAACCATGTCAACTTACAATCAAATATCAAGCCTAAAAACCTTGCTTCACTCGCACATGGAATCTGTTAACCTTTGATGTACATATCAGGACATGATTGTACATACATACATATACCAAGGCACTTCCCCCAATTTTGGGGGGTAGCCGACATCAACAAATGAAACAAAACAAAAAAGGGGACCTCTACTCTCTACGTTCCTCCAGCCTAACAAGGGACTCAACCGAGTTCAGCTGGTACTGCTAGGGTGCCACAGCCCACCCTCCCACATTATCCACCACAGATGAAGCTTCATAATGCTGAATCCCCTACTGCTGCTACCTCCGCGGTCATCTAAGGCATCGGAAGCAGCAGCAGGGCCTACCGGAACTGCGTCACAATCGCTCGCCATTCATTCCTATTTCTAGCACGCTCTCTTGCCTCTCTCACATCTATCCTTCTATCACCCAGAGCTTTCTTCACTCCATCCATCTACCCAAACCTTGGCCTTCCTCTTGTACTTCTCCCATCAACTCTTACATTCATCACCTTCTTTAGCAGACAGCCATCTTCCATTCTCTCAACATGGCCAAACCACCTCAAAACATTCATATCCACTCTAGCTGCTAACTCATTTCTTACACCCGTTCTCACTCTCACCACTTCGTTCCTAACCCTATCTACTCGAGATACACCAGCCATACTCCTTAGACACTTCATCTCAAACACATTCAATTTCTGTCTCTCCATCACTTTCATTCCCCACAATTCCGATCCATACATCACAGTTGGTACAATCACTTTCTCATACAGAACTCTTTTTACATTCATGCCTAACCCTCTATTTCTTACTACTCCCTTAACTGCCTCCAACACTTTGCAACCTTCATTCACTCTCTGACGTACATCTGCTTCCACTCCACCATTTGCTGCAACAACAGACCCCAAGTACTTAAACTGATCCACTTCCTTAAGTAACTCTCCATTCAACATGACATTCAACCTTGCACCACCTTCCCTTCTCGTACATCTCATAACCTTACTCTTACCCACATTAACTCTCAACTTCCTTCTCTCACACACCCTTCCAAATTCTGTCACTAATCGGCCAAGCTTCTCTTCTGTGTCTGCATCCAGTACAATATCATCCGCAAACAACAACTGATTTACTGATTCATGGTCATTCTCGTCTACCAGTCTTAATCCTCGTCCAAGCACTCGAGCATTCACCTCTCTCACCACTCCATCAACATACAAGTTAAACAACCACGGTGACATCACACATCCCTGTCTCAGCCCCACTCTCACCGGAAACCAATCACTCACTTCATTTCCTATCCTAACACATGCTTTACTACCTTTGTAGAAACTTTTCACTGCTTGCAACAACTTTCCACCAACTCCATATAACCTCATCACATTCCACATTGCTTCCCTATCAACTCTATCATACGCTTTCTCCAGATCCATAAACGCAACATACACCTCCTTACCTTTTGCTAAATATTTCTCGCATATCTGCCTTACTGTAAAAATCTGATTCATACAACCCCTACCTCTTCTAAAACCACCCTGTATTTCTAAGATTGCATTCTCTGTTTTATCCTTGATCCTATTAATCATTACTCTACCATACACTTTTCCAACTACGCTTAACAAACTAATACCTCTTGAATTATAACACTCATGCACATCTCCCTTACCCTTATATAGTGGTACAATACATGCACAAACCCAATCTACTGGTACCATTGACAACACAAAACACATATTAAACAATCTCACCAACCATTCAAGTACAGTCACACCCCTTTCCTTCAACATCTCAGCTCTCACACCATCCATACCAGACGCTTTTCCTACTCTCGTTTCATCTAGTGCTCTCCTTACTTCATCTATTGTAATCTCTCTCTCATTCTCATCTCCCATCACTGGCACCTCAACACCTGCAACAGCAATTATATCTGCCTCCCTATTATCCTCAACATTCAGTAAACTTTCAAAATATTCCGCCCATCTTTTCCTTGCCTCCTCTCCTTTTAACAACCTCCCATTTCCATCTTCACTGTTTCTTCAATTCTTGAGCCAGCCTTCCTTACTCTCTTCACTTCTTTCCAAAACTTCTTCTTATTCTCTTCATATGAATGACCCAATCCCTGACCCCACCTCAGGTCAGCTGCCCTCTTTGCCTCACGTACCTTGTGCTTTACTTCCACATTTTTCTCTTTATATTTTTCATACTTCTCTATACTATTACTCTGCAGCCATTCTTCAAAAGCCCTCTTTTTCTCTTCCACTTTTACCTTCACTCCTTCATTCCACCATTCACTGCCCTTCCTCATGCTGCCTCCAACAACCTTCTTGCCACATACATCACTTGCAATCCCAACAAAATTTTCTTTTGCTAACTTCCACTCCTCTAAATTACCAGTTTCTCTTACTCTCACCTCGTCATATGCCATTTTCAACCTTTCCTGATATTTACTTTTTACCCCGGTTTTATTAGCTCTTCAACCCTCACCAGCTCCCTTTTACATTCACCTACTCTATTCCCCCACTCTTTTGCTACAACTAATTTTCCTTCCACCAAAAAATGATCAGACATACCGTTAGCCATACCCCTAAACACGTGCACGTCTTTCAATCTTCCAAACATTCTTTTAGTTATCAACACATAATCCATTAATGCCTTTTCTGGGCTCGAACCTGTGCCGCCCAGTGAATAAGCTCCATTTAGCACTTATTCTTAGGTAATTTACTGCTAAATATACCAGAGAAAAAATGTAAAGGAGTGCTAGGTTAACTAGCTCGCTCACCTATTGGTGTCGGTATAAAATTGGGCGTATATTCCAGAGGTCCCGCACTATTTAGATTAATCCACGACAGAAAACCCCAATAGAGGAGAGCCGTTCAACCTCACTCGGTACTACTAACAATGCATCCGCTCAGAACCCAACTCCTTTTAGCACGACGAGTGTAGTAACCCGCATTTTTGTTGTGCTCTCGATTTTGGTTTATTTTCCATTGAATTATGGCTTCTTCGTCGGTTTCCCAGGAGACACCGTCTAAGTTAAGTACCAAGCTGGGTTTTACTGTGTTTTGAGCAACCTAGATCGTTTAATATTTATATTATAGGAGTTTATTCTCTTCGTTCATACCGATCTTGCTTGATTTCACTACAGTTGGTACTCCTGTTTTTGAGAGCTTTTAAGTTTCACTTGCGGTGTTACTATGTGTATTATTTTTATTATCAAATATTATTTGTTATCAACATTCCACTCCGGACCTGGTCGAATTTGTCCAGGATCTTTTACAAAAGAACGCCATACAAGAAACGAAACATCTGAAGTTTCAAGGTCGGCTGTTCAGTGTCCCGAAGAAGGATTCAGACAAGAGAAGAGTGATTCTAGATCTATCCCTTCTCAACTTGTCCATTCAATGCGACAAGTTTCGAATGCTTACCGTCTCGCAGGTGCGGACCTTACTTCCCCGTGGGGCCGTCACCACCTCTATCGATCTTACAGACGCCTACGATCACGTCCCGATAGCGAGACACTTCCGTCCGTACCTAGGCTTTCGCTTAGGGGACAAAAGTTACTCCTTCAAGGTGATGCCTTTCAGGCTCAACATCGCCCCAAGGATCTTCACAAAGTTAGCAGAAGTCGCTGTTCAGGAACTCAGGAATCAAGGGATTCAAGTAGTAGCCTATCTGGACGACTGGCTCATTTGGTCAGACACCTCCCAAAATTGCCTAAAAGCCACTCACAAAGTCATCCATTATCTTCAATCTCTAGGCTTCCAGATCAACTTCAAGAAGTCCCGTCTTCTTCCAAAATCGAAGTTCCAATGGCTCGGCCTGCAATGGGATCTTATATCTCATACTCTGTGTCTTCCCAGACCCAAGAGGTTAGAGATTGCAAGGAACACCAAACGCTTTCTCAAAGACAAAGTGAGTTCCAGACGACTCCAAGAGAGGATTCTGGGGTCCCTTCAGTTTGCCTCAGTGACGGATCTTCTTCTGAAGGCAAAATTGAAAGATATCAATCGTGTCTGGCGTTCGAGGGCGAACCGGAAGCTCCGGGACAGGAAAGTCCGCCTTCCTCCCATTCTACGGGAAAGACTTCTTCCTTGGACAAGAGCAAACAGTCTGTCAAAGTCAGTTCCCCTTCGATTTCCGCCTCCGGAATTAATCATTCACACAGACGCATCCTTATCAGGTTGGGGCGGCTATTCTCAGCTCAAGAAAGTTCAAGGTCTTTGGACTCCCTTGTTCCGCCATTTTCACATCAATGTGCTAGAGGCCATGGCAGTTCTTCTAACCCTGAAACGTCTCGCTCTTCCCAAGAGACAACACCTTCGTCTGGTCCTCGACAGCGAAGTGGTGGTCCGCTGCCTCAACAGAGGCGGGTCAAAGTCAGGGCCTCTGAACCATGTTCTAGTAGCCATATTCTCCCTAGCAGCCTCGAACCGTTGGCATCTTTCAGCTGTCCACCTGGCGGGAGTCCGGAATGTAGTGGCAGACGCCCTGTCCCGGACCTCCCCTCTAGAATCGGAATGGTCACTCGATCTAAAGTCATTTCGGTGGATTCTCTCTCAGGTTCCCGGTCTCCAAGTGGACCTCTTCGCCACGGAATCCAACCACAAATTGAGAGTATATGTGGCTCCCAATCTAGACCCTCAGGCTTACGCCACAGACGCCATGTCACAGAATTGGGACAACTGGGAAAAGATTTATCTCTTTCCCCCGGTGAATCTTTTGCTGAAAGTTCTAGACAAACTGAGATCCTTCAAGGGACAAGTAGCCTTGGTCGCACCCAACTGGCCCAAGAGCAACTGGTATCCTCTCCTGCGGGAGTTGAGACTACAGTATACCCTCACCCGATACCCAATCCGGTTCTGTCTCAGATAGTACAAACACGCGTTGTGTACGCTTTCTCAAACATTCAGAGCGCCCTAACTTTATGGACTTTATGAAGTTTGCGGCTATGCATGGTGCCAATATTGATCCTCAAAACACCTTGTTCCTAGAATCGGATAAACGGGATTCCACCATCCGCCAGTATGACTCTGCAGTTAAAAAGTTGGCAAAATTTTTAATAGACTCAGACGTGAACTGTATGAACTTGAACCTTACAGTCACTTTCTTTAGATCTTTATTAGAATCAGGTCTGGCAGCCAATACTATCACCACTATTAAATCGGCTCTGAAAAAGATCTTCCTAGTGGGTTTTAACATAGACTTAACCGACTCTTTGTTAGCTTCAATTCCGAAAGCTTGTGCCAGACTGAAACCGGTTACTCGTCCTACCCCGGTGACCTGGTTCCTTAATGACGTACTCAAATTGGCTTCTGATACCATTAACAGTTCTTGTGATTACATGCCCCTTCTCAGGAAAACACTTTTCCTGGTGAGCTTGGCTTCCGGGGCAAGAATTTCTGAATTGGCAGCCTTGTCGAGAGACCCGGGTCATATTGACTTTCTGCCTTCAGGAGAGGTCCTTCTTACTCCTAACAAATTCTTTTTGGCTAAGAATGAAGACCCTCAAAACAGATGGACCTCCTGGAAAATTGTTCCCCTCACGCAAGATCCGTCTCTGTGCCCTGTCACTACTCTTAGGTCTTATTTATCCCGGACCTCCTCTAACTCCTCGGGGCCTCTATTCGTTAGAGAACAAGGCGGTACCATTACTATTAAAGGGATCAGGCAACAAATTTTGTATTTTATTAAACAAGCTAACCCTGACTCTTTTCCTCTTGCACATGATATCAGGGCGGTTGCTACCTCGGTGAACTTCTTTCACCACATGAATTTTACAGACCTTTCCAGGTATACAGGGTGGAAATCACCGTCAGTGTTCAAGAAACACTACCTTAAACATTTGGAAGCCCTAAAATTTTCTACAGCAGCCGCAGGGAGCGTAGTTACTCCCAAGTAACTCACAGGTTAATGCCTTGACTCTTTATCTCTCCCTCTTACCTGCCTCATTTATACCCTATTGTATTCGTTGGTCTCGCATCTAAATACTGTTATTATATTTGTAAATTTTATGCTCCTGAGTATCTGTATATATTATCACTCACGGCATTATTATACCTACCTTATTGGATTTATGTTCATATTTAAGATACCCTTATAATTGTTTTTTGGTACTCATCTCTGATTAAAAGCATCCTGTATTTCCCTTACGCTTATGTTTTTTCCTTTATTTTGCAAGTTTGGTGACATTTTTCTCTTGTATAGATTCACTGGGCGGCACAGGTTCGAGCCCAGAAAAGGGATTTTGACGTAGGAAAAATCTATTTCTGGGCGAAGGACCTGTGCCGCCCAGTGAACCCTCCCAGCTCCTCTCCCTTGGAGTCCCCAAACTTTGGGTGCTAAGGAGTTGGGTTCTGAGCGGATGCATTGTTAGTAGTACCGAGTGAGGTTGAACGGCTCTCCTCTATTGGGGTTTTCTGTCGTGGATTAATCTAAATAGTGCGGGACCTCTGGAATATACGCCCAATTTTATACCGACACCAATAGGTGAGCGAGCTAGTTAACCTAGCACTCCTTTACATTTTTTCTCTGGTATATTTAGCAGTAAATTACCTAAGAATAAGTGCTAAATGGAGCTTATTCACTGGGCGGCACAGGTCCTTCGCCCAGAAATAGATTTTTCCTACGTCAAAATCCCTTTTCTACTACTCTTCCATTTGCCACTCTTACCCATGTATACTTATTTTTATCTTTCTTTTTGAAAAAGCTATTACTTATCACCATCTCTTGCTCAACACACATATCCACCAGTCTCTCACCTCTCTCATTTTCACCTGGTACGCCATACTTCCCAATGACACCTTCTACCTCTCCAGCGCCCACTCTTGCATTTAAATCACCCATGACAACTACATAATTCCTTCTACCCAGTCCTTCTACACACCTAGTTAATTCATTCCAGAACTCATTCCGTTCTTCTTCACTTTTCTCACTACCTGGCCCATGCGCACTGACAAACGCCCAACATTCCCTAACCAACCTAACCCTTACCCACATTAACCTAGATGATATCTCCTTCCATTCCACTACTTTACCTGTCATCCATTCACTCAGCAATAAAGCCACACCCTCTCTCGCTCTTTCCCTTTCAATCCCAGACACACTACCAGACATTTCACCAAACATCACTTCACCCTTTCCTTTTATCTTCGTCTCACACAAGGCCAATACATCCATCCTTCTATTCCTAAACATACAGTACTTCCAATTTCACATCTTTTACTCTCTATCGTACTACATCCACGCACATTCAAACACCCCAAAACTAGAGTGCGGGGAGCAGTCACTCTCCCCCCAGCTCCATCTCTTTGTTGCTGTCTCACAGGATGTAGATACAGGAGAGGGGGTTCCCAGCCCCCTCGTCCCGTCCCTTTTAGTCGCCTCTTACGACACGCAGGGATACTTTGGCGCTATTCTAATTTTTACATGCCCCCGCGGCCCCAGGGGCGGACATGATTGTACTCCCCGAATATGACAAAAAATGGACAACAGTAGTTTTGCTTGTCGAAAACTTAAACCCATTCATATCCGCCCCCTGAATAATTTTGTCAATTACGAGTTGTAGTTTTCTCTCAACCAATGCATATCTAGCTCCAGCAAATGATATGGAGAGATCATCTAAAATAGTGTTGAGAGAATATCTTGAGGAATGACAGAGGATATCTCATTAATTGCTAGTGCAAATACGGTAACACTTAGCACACTACCCTAGAAACTCCTCCTTCCTGACATTTTCTCTCTGATAGAGTTTCTCCCCCTCTCACTTGAAAAAATCTATGCGAGATAAATGATTGAATGAACAATGGTAGCTCTCCTCGTAATCCCAAATTATGAATGGTTTTCAGTATACCATACCTCCATTCAGTATCATATGGTTTTTCAAGATAAAAAAAAAAAAAAAAGACTTACATGGTGCTGTTTAGAAGCAAAGGCCTCACAAATATTGGACTCAATTCATATCAACATATCAGTCGTTGAGTGCATTTTTCTACATCTAGGATAGGTGATAAAATACCCTTCTTTTCCAGATACCATATAAGTCTTGCATTGACCATCTTCTCCATGATCTTACATAAACAAGATGTCAAAGCAATTGGTCAATAGTTTGCAGCCAAAAACTTATCCTTACCTGGTTTTAAAAAAGTCTAAAATAATGGCTAATTCCCAAACACTTGGATAACTATAATCATGCCATATTCTGTTCATAATGCTTAAAATAAATAACTTGGTATTAACAGGTACATGTTTAATCATAGCATATGGAATCCCATCAGGTCCAGGGGCTACATCATTGTAGTAAAATTAATAGTATAGATAAGAAAAAATACAATTTTTCTTTTCATTATATTATATTTGTAGTCTATTATATTTTGGTCCTTCAACCTTGTCTAATTACATCATTTTTTTTGTAGCACGCCCTACTCCCTGTAGGGTTTGAAGTGGAAACTAGAAGTTGAACATTAGGTGGCATAGAAAAGTTTCCAGTGGCAGCCAAACTTTTATGTGTTGTCAATGCCCAAACCCGGTTGACTGTTCACGCAGATAATGAACTACAGTGTTGCGGGGTTCTCCTTTAAGCTTGAAGTTTTTCCAGTCATGAGTCTAGAATTTTCTCGGGAATAATGTTGCATGATCCTGCACCTGATTATGTTGCTAGTCAGCCTGGTGAAGACGGTTAAAAGCAAGTTTGCCTGGAGCTACTAGTTTTGCCGCATGAATTGCAACCTTGTTTTATAATCCCTTTGATCATGAGGCAAGCTACTTGTATTTGAATGTATCACAAACAGATAGCTGGCTAGGGTGTGCCTTTGTTTATACTTGCATCTCGAACCCAAAGTGTGTCCAGCATGTCAATAGTTCTTGTTTCTTTGTTATTCAAATTTGTTTTATCTTGTTATTGTGAGGCTGGAGTGTAAAGGGATACTAATTTTTCCTTCAATTGCTTATTTGAATTTGACAAAAAATGTTAAAGTAAATCTAAACAGTTGTGTTTTTTTTATCAAATGTTTCTAAAATTCATTTATCAAATTTTTTTTTCTCCCACAATGTGTCCTGTTATCAGTAGTCATTTTTTATTCCCACATTGGGGTAGTTACAAAGCTGTTGAACAGGACACCTTATGTGAGTTCATTTTTTATAGTACTTTAATAGTCCAAAATCAGTAATTTATGATTTGTGACTACTATGACTGTCATTTCTCTTTTTTCCTGGATAGTTTTATGACTGTATGCCTGTAATACTGTAATGTTGACTGTAATAATAACTGTGATTGATTACATTGTATGTCATTGGAGCACTGTTGGAAGGGTTGGATGATAACCTAATTTTCAGTTTTTATAGACTGTATCTTCATTGTATCTCATAGTTTATCGCCTAAGCCTAACACATCTTTTTATATCATGAAACTGTCAAATGATGTACCTAATGTAATATGTAGAATTGGATAAGTGGATGAAGGGACAGATGATGAATTAAATTTCTTTTTGTTGACCATCCTATTTTTCTATTGATTTTTTTTTGTAATGTAATATATATTCAACTGGAATTGTATAAGGTTGGTGTAGGGTGTTATTGCTAGTCATGAGACAATGTTGAGATGGTCCAATGAGCTAGTGGGGGGGGGGGGGGGGGAATAAAGAAAGACAAAATATAGAGGTAGAAAAAATACAAACTATTTTACCTTACTGTATTTTTCATTACTGTATATCTCTAATTTTTATTTGTTAAATTTTTATGCTTTGGTCCCTTAACTTTATCTCAATATTCAATTTTGCTCACTTAACAGGTGGCTGGCAATACGCCCTACTCCCTGTAGGGCTTGGAGATAGTAGCTAGAATTACAGTCATGCAGTTCAACATTTCTTAATTTGTGCATATCCTCAACCTGTGGGGCATGTGGAATACTGGACTGACACAAGTGGATCCAAAAGTGAAAAAAGGTGTTTGTTAATTCCATGTACATTGCAGACAGTAAGTGAAACTTGTGGGGAAATTATGCTTGAATCTGGATATCATTTCCCTTCATTAGTTTTTCATTACACAATGATGCGTATCACTAACAAGACGTTTTCCTATCAAAATATAATTAATTTTTAATGTGACTCTTGGATTCTCAAACACTTCTGACTGGATATAAAGCACTACTGCAGTTCTAGTACTTGTGTTGGGTTTTGAGTGCATAGTAATTAATTAAATTGCAAAGGTGCACTTCCTTCAGAACCATCCGTCTTTACAGAAAAATTGTATGAAATTACTGCTATTGAAAAAATAGCACTATTAGGAAAGGGTAATTGTAACATTTTTAGTAAACAAAATGTGTCTTTCAGGCATTAAAAGTTTTCAAGTAAACAAATGCTCTTGTTCTTTGGCCCACAGCCCTGTTAAAACCTGCATTCTGAATCAGCCGCATTGTTCATTATATTATGGGATAACAGGTTTTAACTTCATTCTAATACTGTCCAGTAGCTTGCATTAGCATACAGATAATCATTTTTAAATCATCTCTAATTGTGAGTAAAGTGTCATATTGTTATGGGAGTGTCCAATATGTGGGCAGTTTGTTTTTTGGTTTTTCCTATCATTTTTAGTCTAGTTACTGTACAGTAAAGCTAAAAATTCACAGTCAAGGTTATTCTCAACCTACTTTTTTTTTCATTTGGGAAATTAAATCACTTTTAAATAATTCTCTTTCAAAATACTTCCTCACATAAGATATCCCCCGTTCCAGCCTGAAGTTTTTTTTGGGGGATGATTTTTTTTTCTCCTTATGTTCCTAAGGCTTTCTTAAGCTTGAAGAAATCTTACCTGAAGAAGATAGAGCTATTTATTATAGATTGCTGATTTTTCCCAGAATTAAATCAAAGGTCATTCTACCCGTTTATTCAGCAAGCTCAATGCAAGATAAGATACTAGGGAAATTTGAGGTTCTACCTGGGTCCCCTTGCCCAGTATAAAAAATCAAGGGGTGGTGCCCAGTGCCCAGTTCTCTTGATTGTTTACCTTTTGCCCAGATTTCTGGGTATTCCACCGTGTTATTTTTTTGTGTAGTGAACACTGGAGTTTGGTCAGCATTTGGACACTAGGCAGTCTGTGTGCTACAACTGGCCACAGTCCACAAACCACTAAACCGCTAGAGGTGGTAGAAGCTGAAGGAGAACGCAGAGGTGTTGGAACCACACTTGCTTGCAATTCCGGTAACTCTACTCGTGAATTGCTTGTGGAAATCGCCGATTTGCTCATGAATTCACAAGATTCACGCAGAAATTCATGAGTTTTGCGCGGCAATGGGCACAGAAGTGCTTTTCTCACCCACACCAGGAGCTGTACTGGAAGATGGAAGCCTTGAGGATTCTTGTTGCTCCAGAGGATCGCCTATACCAGATATGGTAGCCTGTGATGGCCTCTGAACAGGGGCAACCCAAAGTGTTAGGGAGTGCGTTACAGAGGAACAAGGAGAGCATCTCATGGGCGAACGCTTCGCAAAAGCATCCCAGGCAGCAAAGGGCACAAGAGGTTGGACGCCTGTCTGTAGTGTTCCATAGCAAGATCAGGTTTGGTCCAGGCACAAGAGGTTGGACGCCTGTCTGTAGTGTTCCATAGCAAGATCAGGTTTGGTCCAAGGTCATTAAGGTGAGGGATGAGTTGAGGAGCGACGTGCGGTTGGACTATGCCTATGCTTACCTCTTCCTCTCCGAGAGGAACTTCTCGATTGTGATCGTGAACGAGCAATTCGCAATTGTGAACGTTCTGTTCATGATCGTGAGCATCTAGCCCGTGATCGTGAACGGCGTGAACGTCTCGAGTGCCTAGCTCGTGAATGTGAGCTTTGGCCTCGCGATCGTGAATGTTGTCCTCGTGAACGGCGCCCTCACGAGCGTGAATGTCACCCTTTTGAACGAGAACTTCACCCTCCCGAACATGAGCATCGTCCTCGTGATCTAGCTTGGCATGATCTAGAACGTGAGCGTCAAGACCTAGATCTAGACTGTCTTGCTCATGATTGTGATGATCGCTATCGCGAGACTTTACCTCGTGAAGAGGAACGTCTCTTATGAGAGCCTTGAGACCGGGTATCGTGAGCGTGAAGCTCTAGAGCAAGAACGCCTTCTAGAAGAAGAGCATTAAGATTGTGATGACCTATGATCTCTATGATGATCAAATGATTGTCGCAAACAGCGATCGGAAGATGAGTTTCCCAAAGGACGAGGAGATTGAGTCGTCCTTGAGTGCCACTAGCAGGAGCGCTGGTCTCGTATAAATCATCATCCACAGCCGGAGGATTCCTTCAGTCCTACATTTCACCATTCACTACCCTGCCTCCAGCAATCCTCTTTAACTAATTTCCACTCCTCCTCTCGATCACCAATTTCTCTTCCTTTCACCATGTCATATGCCACTTCCAACCTTCCTTGATATTCACTCTATACCTTTGATTTTTTCAGCTCTTCAACCTTCACTACCTCCTTCTTTACACATTCCCCCACGCATTTCATAATCATCATCTCCTCCTATGCCTATTGACGCAAAGGGCCTCGGTTAGATTTCGAGTCATCTCTATCTTGAGCTTTTAAATCAATTTTTCTCCATTTATCGTATCCTACTTCACGTTTCATAGTCCTCAGCCATGCAGGCCTGGGTCTTCCAACTCTTCTAGTGGTTTTTGTAGTCCAGTTGAAAGTTTGGTGAACTAATCTCTCCTGGGGAGACCAAAGAGCATGCCCAAACCATCTTCATTTACCCCTCACCATAATCTCATACACATAAGGCACTCGGGTTATCTCTCATAGTTTCATTTCTAGTCCTGTCCTGTAATTTAACTCCCAATATTCTTCAGAGGGCTTTGTTCTCAAATTTACAATATCCGTTGGATATTGCTTCATTGTCATACCATGACTCATGTCCATACTGAAAACTGATCTCACTAAACTGATAAATAGCCTGATATTTATATGTAACTTCAGGTGATTTGATTTCCAAATTTTACTTAACCTAGCCACTGTCTGAATTGTTTTTTTGTTTTTTTCAATCTTTCATTAAACTCAAATTCTAAAGATCCTGTATTTGAGATCATAGTTCCTAAATATTTAAATGATTCCACCTCATTACTCCTCTCTTCTTCCAATGATATTTCATCTTCCATTGCATATTCCGTTCCCATCATCTCTAACTTTCTTCTATTTATCTTGAGTCCTACCTCATGTCATATTTCATGTATTCTGGTGAGCAGGTTTTGTAAGTCCTGTGATGTTCTGCTAATAAGGACATCATCAGCATACTCTAGGTCAGCTAATTTCCTGTTACCAATCCAGTCCAATCCTTCTCCAACATCCCCAACTGTTCTATGCATTACAAAATCCATGAGGGGGATAAACAACATAGGTAGCAACACATTCCCTTGAAGTACCCCATGGTTTACAGGAAATTCATTTGATAGGACTCCACTAACATCAACTTCGCACTTACTATGCTCATGAATAGACTTAATCAAATTTAAATATTTAACAGGAACTCCATAATAACGGCTTTTTCATAGTCCACAAATGCCATCAAAAGTGGATTTCTATATTCTACAAATTGCTGTATCACATGTCCTAAAATGAAAGTTTGGTCAGTACAACTTCTACCTTTTCAAAAGTATGCTTTTCATTAATCTTTCTAGTCTCTTTAGAATGAGCATACTATGTATCTTCTTGACAACTGATGCAAGTGTGATACCTCTGTAACTATTGCAATCAGTCAGATCTCATCTTTTTGCCATTTTCACCAACACTCCTAGCTCCCATTCATCAGGTTTTGTCTCTTCACACCACATTCTACAAAATAATCTTTTAAGTATTCTGGGAGTCACTTCATTTGGGGCCAATAACATCTCGGCAGTTATTCCATCATATCCAGGGCATTCCATCCCAGTTTTTTAATGACAACTTAGACTTCAAACACACTGAATTCATTCATAGGCACGCCAGGTCTTCAGCTTCAGGTATATCAATCAAATTATTCCCTTCATATCTCCTATTTATGACCTCACTAAAGTATTCCATTCAACATTGCCTATCTTCATCTTCTGTTGTTATAACAGATCCATTTGTCTTTTTGGTGGGTATATGCTTCTTGTTCTTTGCCCCAGTAGAGATTTCAATAATAATTCCGAGCCATTCTTAAACCATAGCCACTCCCTGAATTCATAGCTTTGTCAGCCTCATCTGCTTTCCTGTTTAAATATTCTCTCCAGTCATTCCTGGCTTTTCTTTTTACTTCACTATCAATACCAAAATACTTAGCATGCACTACCTTGAAATTTTCATTACTTCCTTGAAAACTTTCAACAATTTTCAACAATCAATTTCTGATTTTGTCTCCTTTTTATAGCATACCAAGTATCATTTGATATCCATGGTTTTCTCCTTGTAACTGCATGTCCCAAACTTCACTACCAACTGACTGGTATATGTGCTTAACATCACACTATTCTTCTTTCATTGTTTGTTCTTCGTCTCTTATAGTCTCTAAGACTGCAAATCAATTCCTACATTTGATTCCTACACGAATTTGCTACAAGTAATTTCCCTTTCAAGCAAAAAGTGATCAGACATACCGTTAGCTATACTGTACACCTAAACACGAGCACATATTTCAATCTTTCGAATATCCTTTTTGGTATAAAAAAATAATCCATTAAAGCCCTTTCTACCACTCTTTCATTTTCCACTCTTACCCATGTATATTTGTTATTATCTTCCTTCTTGAAAAAACTACTACTTATCACCAGCTCTTGTTCAACACACATCTACCAGTCTCTCACCCCTTTCATTTTCACCTTCCAAATGACACCTTGTACCTCTCCAGCACTCACGCTGGCATTTAAGTGACCCATCACAACTACATAATTCCTTTCACACAGTCCTTCTACACACCAAGTTAATTCATCCCAGAATTCTATCGCTCATTTTCACTTTCCTCACAACCTGGCCCATACGCACTAATAAAAGCCCAACATTCCCTACCCAACCTAATCCTTACCCACATTACCTAGATGATACCTCCTTCCATTACATTACTTTATCTGTCATCCATTTTCTCAACAATAGAGCCACACCCTCTTGCTTTTCCCCTTTTAATCCCAGACACTCTACCAGTCACTTCACCAAACATCACTTCATGCTTCTCTTTTATTTTTGTCTCACACAAGGCCAATATATCCATCCTTCTATTCCAACATAATTCCAATCTCACATCTTTTACTCTATCGTACTACATTCACACACATTCAGAAACCACAAAAGTAGAGTGTGGCGAGCAGTCACTCTCCCCTAGCGCTTCTTCTTGGATAACTCACAGGAGTAAAGACACAGGAGAGGAGGTTTCCAGTCTCCTCATCCTGTCCCTTTTAGTCGCCTCTCATGAAACAGGGATATGTTGGCACTATTGTTATTGTTGTTATGCCCCCACCCATTCCAACCGGCCCCTGCTAAGCTGGCGAAATGATTGCAGAGGATTAGCTCAATGAGTTTCTTTAGATATAAAATCCCTGACCATCATCTGTTTGCATAAGCTTCACTGGAGGGTTGAGGAGCAACTCTAGATAATTTACATCTGTCAACCTGACATCAATTGTCAAGAGCTTATAGCAAAATTCAAAACTCAACAAGACCAGAAACCACTGGTGGAAGGGAAGATTGGATGGTGTTTTTCAGACAATATGATGGCAATAGCCTACATCTGGAAACCAGGGGATAGAAGACCGCCCTCCCTCTAGAGGATAGAGAAGGTGGTGTTAACTTTGACAGATTTACTATTACTATTATTACTATTACTATTACTAGTAGTAGTATTTATTATTATTATTATTGCTGCTTTTTAAGCTATAACCCTTGTTGGAAAAGCAGGATTCTATAAGCCTACTATGGGTTTCACAGACAGTGCAAGTGCGATTTTTTGCAATTATTCTGTAACGAACAGTCGTATCAATACGAGATGTTGCTATAGGGTATTAGACCCAGTGAGGAAATTTATAGGGGTATAATGAATCGTTAATTATTAATTATAAAGACACTTGCCCCTATGCCAAAGGGCAAAATCTCAATCATCCAGTCACAAAACCGAACAATAATATACAGAACCTCTACCTCCACCCCCTCCCTCCCTCTCCTTTCATCCCTCACCTGCTCTCCCCCTGCTTCAAGCTATCTCTCTCCACCTCCATGCCATCCATCCCTCTCCGTTCTTTCCCTTCCCTTCATGCTCTCTTTCTGAGAAGGTAGCTTAAGTTGCAACTTATTTTGTATGATTTTTTTTATATCAAGCACTCTATCTATCTATCTATCTTATCTAATTATAATATTTATTGTTGTAGATATGGAACAATTCAATCGGTTGTTACCTATCAGATGACTGACTGCTTTATTCACTGGTTTGCTCATATCTCTCTCTCTCTCTCTCTCTCTCTCTCTCTCTCTCTCTCTCTCTCTCTCTCTCTCTCTCTCTCTCTCTCTCTCTCTGGTATTGGTTATGTAAATAATTATTAGATTGATAGAAAAAAAAATTGTAAAAAAATATGTTTAAATCAAAGCATCATTCAGAGAGAGAAAGAGAGAAGGAAAGACGTAGGGCAGGTGAGGGAAGAAAGGAGAGGGGAGGAAGAAAATGGGTGTTGGAGGTGAAGGGGGTTGTAGGCAGGCGGAGCTCTTTCAACCTAGTGTTCGTTTTCTTGCTTGGCTAATGAGTTTTGCCTCTTGGTATAGGTACAAAAGTCTTTATTATTTACAATAAATGATTCATGATACTCCTATAAATTTCCTCACTGGGTGTAATACCCTATAGCAACATCTCGTATTGATACGACTGTTCGTTACAGAATAATTGCAAAAAATCGCACTTGCACTGTCTGTGAAACCCATAGTAGGGCTCCCAACAGGTTAAATAACCCAGTGAGGAAAGGAAACAAGGAAAAATAAAATATTTTAAGAACAGTAACAACATTGAAATAAATATTTCCTATATAAGCTATAAAAACTTCTAAACAAAACAAGAAGAAGAGAAATTAGATAGAATAGTGTGCCTGAGTGTACCCGCAAGCAAAAGAACTCTAACCCAAGACAGTGGAAGACCATGGTACAGAGGCTATGGCACTACTAAAGACTAGAGGACCATGGTTTAATTTTGGAGTGTCCTTCTAGAAGTGCTGCTTACCAAAGCTAAAGTCTCTCTTCTACCCTTACCAAGAGGAAAGTAGCCACAGCAGTTTACCTAAGCAGAAAGAGTCAATTTTTTCAAACAAATGGTTGCTAAATTTGTTAGTATAATCAGAAATTTTGAAATGACAGGGTCACCCGTTCGAAGATAGGTTTACGTCACTGAATGACAATAGAGGTGTTTTGTTTTTCTGTTCTAGATCCCTTAGCATGGAAGATAGATGCCCTGTTACAAGATTGGTCAAAACTAGATCTTTATGAATTCCCCTTGTTTACCATGGTTTGGTAGAAGTGAAAAAAGTTTGGGATCTCGGCAAACTGCAGGACGATTCTAATAGGGAATGGTGCAATGATCTGTCGCCTTTAGTGTCAAGAGGGTCCAAGAAGGTTACCACACAAAACCGATCTTCTTAGACAATCAATTTCAAAGATGATTTATCCAAACGCATCTGTGCTACACCTAACCACATGGAGACCAACCATTGTATTCTCAGAAACAAAAGGTTTTCATATCCCTCTAGCTTGTCTTT
This sequence comes from Palaemon carinicauda, assembly GCF_036898095.1. Classification (NCBI taxonomy): domain Eukaryota; kingdom Metazoa; phylum Arthropoda; class Malacostraca; order Decapoda; family Palaemonidae; genus Palaemon; species Palaemon carinicauda. The sequence continues at coordinate 5,414,467 of NC_090738.1, read as the reverse complement.
AAGAAAGTCTACCATTATTGTGTCAAAGACACTGAAATGTTTATTTTGAGCAGTGTCAATCTAAGAATGTATCAATGACTAGAACTAGCTAGGATTATACTGCATTGTTAAATCTTTACATTTCCTTTCTAATGAAAAGAAAATCAATTTTAGCCATTAAGGGATATGGATCAATCCTTAATTCTGTACTGAAGCATCTAGGATTAGATCTCTCAGGTATTATAGCAGATGTATTTAGAGCTTTTAGTATTAAAAGGGCTTCAGTAGTCAGGTCTATTTTTGGAATTTGTAGATTTCATGACTAAAACACTTTTCCAATTGACAGTGGCTTCAGCTAGATGCATAATATCCTACAAGGAGTATCTTATAAGGTAGGCTTTAGGGAACATATGATGACTATTTCTTTGGTCTTCCGTCTGATCAAAACTGATGTCAAGACTAAGAGTATGTTGCATTCTTTTCACATCCACTCTTTGGAAATAGATGTAAGCATTTCATCAGAAAAAAATTTTATCTTATTATTTTTTTTGTTTCTTTTACGTTTTCTCGACACATTTCATGACTACAACAGAGGCAGAACACTACTTTTTAACACTGAAAACAATAAAAACTATCCTAAGAAAAACTTTAAATTCTGAAAGACTATGTACACTTTGCAGTGCTTCCAATGGAGAAAACATTTCCCGATTATAACTTGTCTGTCATCCAAAGATCAAAGGGAACATAATAGATCTTGTCGTTCCTTTAAAAAAAAAAATGGATTTTCTTTTTAAATGAATGGATTATGCTTAACCAGTAACAATCTAGGTTAAAGTAAGTAAAATAAAGGTTTGATTTTGTTCTTTTAGGATTCTATCAAGTTTCCAAAGACATTTTCTTATCAAAACAAAGGCTACAATTTTCTTTAGAACAGCAGCCCCGCAGATTGTAGCTATGAGCTGCCACTGTTGTTCAGTATCATTTGGAAGCTCACTAAGAATTGGATCGAAATGTAAAGAAAGCCTTGAAGGTTAAAGTTCATGATGATAGAAGTACAGCTACATCTCTTAATTTTTGCAGAATCTTTCTTTGAAAATTGTTTTAATGGCAGCCCATTGGCATACCAAGTCGGTATTCACAAAACATTACCTTGAAAAATTCTGATTTACTTATCGAGATTACTGGGCTCTTGGTGCTTGCTATAGTGGGTGCTATCATGTGGTCTATTAGCCTTTATGAGTTCAGAAAATTGATAATTTAGTTTAATTGATAATTTTCTTATTTAAAAAAAATTCTACTTATCATTACTTGGTGTTGGTGTTACATATACAGTATATATATATATATATATATATGTGTGTGTGTGTGTGTGTGTGTATGTAATTAGAAATAAGATATTTACAGATAACCTTGAGTCCTAGATTTCAACTATCTTTAGAAAATGAATCTGGAGTCCTGTATCTCAAAATGTATTTTGAAATGGTTTGTCACCATTATTCTAGACCATGTAAGTTATGAAATTTAATATTTCATAACATTTTATTTCTATAAATGACCAATCCCTTCCCTTACCGCAGTATGTGAGAGTCAACCATATGAACATAGGTGAGGTTCATAAAAATGAACAAATTTAATAAAAAAAAAATTTGATTTCTATACTTACCTGATGTTCATATACATGCCCACCTTCCTCCCCACTGACTTGAGATATCGGGAGGATAGGGAATTATTTAAACTTTGAGACCAAAATAACAAACCTGGCAAGTCATTTCTTTCCAATAACTGCTAGTATCTCATTACTTAGCTATAGGAAGTGTATATTGAAAGGAGAGGGGAAATCTTTTAAATTTTACGGGTAAATGTCAATAAATACCGCTTCTGAAGAAGCAGCAATATGAACATCAGGTGAACAGAAATAAAAAACGGATTTTGAAGCGAAGCGAAAAATCTATTTTTGGGTGAGATGGCCATGTCGTCCTGATGGAAGGTTCCTATTGGTAGCTTTCTATGGGATATTTGGCTACAGTGATATTCCCAGAAAATTGACCTTTAGGTCTCCTGAATTCTAACTTCTGGCGCGAATATCCTAAAAGTTTTTCTAAAGGATATCGCATAATATCAGGGGACGTATATCTTGATACGACACATAGCAATCTTCACTCCGAATAGCGTTTTCGTTTCGAGGGGGAAGAGTGGCGCTCATTCCTTGTAGCATTGAGCATGGTGCTACAGATATAGTAGTTTCGGGAGGGATCTTGCTCAAGCCTTTTCTATGGAAAAGGAGGGCGGGTCCATCAGGACGACATGGCCATCTCACCGAAAAATAGATTTTTCGCTTCGCTTCAAAATCCGTATTTTGGGGTCAAGCCATGTCGTCCTTCTGGAAGTTTACCAGAAAATTACTAGAAAGTACTGTAACTGTGGATTTTTATAGGTACCTTAACCTTGGGACGATTTTTCTATGGTCATCCGGACCATTGAGACATATGACGTTACCGCTATACGTCATTGCCACTATTCATGGACAATGTTAAGGCTTCCTGCCCCCTGCAGGGAAGAGTCATACTAGACAGTAGAAAAGGGGTCTCAAGGTTTGCATATATTGTAGGAATAAACATAAGTATCAACTAGATATACAAAAGTCTCACGGTTTGTATATGTTGTCGGAACAATAAGTATCAACTATATTCATTGTTTGTAAGTATACAATAATATGAGGTTTACTTAAGTAAATAAGCAAGAGAACTCTGGCTATTTTTATTGTACTAATTGTGGGGCGAAATAAGACGAAATTACACTTTAATAGACATTTATTTATGATAAATGAATAAAAATAGAATAACAAGTGTAATATATATTACGGGAATTATACATACAAGTTTAAGCAGAAAAAAATTCTACCCGAAAGGGAAGAAATAATTAGTGCCACTATGAAATTTGAAAATTTGATAAAATTATCCAATATAATTTTCTGTGAACTTTGTATATTATCAACACTGTGTACAAGTACACACGGCACAAGTGTCATCTGTATAATTAATTCTACACCTGAGATTTTGAACAGTCTCTAGTCTCACCATGGTGACACCCACTTAAAAGGTATTGCACTGGAAGGTGTCAACACCTTTTCATCCTATTTAATAGTCCCTATCAAATCAATGTTCATCGCAGTACTAGACGACAGGTTTTAATACACTACCTGCCACCACCAGTTCATGCACTTGCTTCGCATAATGTTTGAAGAACACTCTGGATGACTTCCATCCAGTAAATGAGCGAAGACGCTCAAAATCCATATACTGAAAAAAGTTCAGTGATGAAACAACTTTCCTTGAATCATGACCTGCGGGTGTACTGTCAGGATCCGCTCTGCGAATGAAGTGAGCGAGCTTCGCCCTCAGTTGTTTTAAGGATAAGTTTGATCCTGAAGTTTCTCCTTTAAAGAGCTGTCCTCCCCTGAAGTCAGAAGTTCTTCGAAGATAGCCCTTTAGACATTCTACTGGACACAGAGAGACATCTTCCTTCAGGCGAAAAAGGTTGGATCAGGAAAAATATTCAGTTCTCCCACTTCTGTGAACTGAATATGGCCCTCATTTCTGGATGGGCCACTATTTCACTAACTCTAGCCCCTGAGGCTATAGCGAACAGGAAAATGACCTTTTGAGTCAGATCCTTAAGAGAGCAATCCTCATTGTTCACTGTTGAAGCATAATGTAGGGCCTTGTCCAAGGACCATGAAATGGGCTTCAGAGGAGCAGCAGGCCTAAGTCTAGCACATGCCTTCGGGATCTTGTTAAAAGATTTAGTTCGTCAGGTCCACTTGAAAGGCGTACAGAAGAGGTCTAGTCAGGGCTGACTTACACGTAGTTATCGTGTTGGCTGCCAGACCTTGTTCATGAAGGTGGATAAAGAAGGACAGACAAAAGTCTATTGAGATTTCTTTCGGTCCTTTTGCTTTAACGAAAGCACACTTTTTCCAAGACGATTCATATTGTCTTCTAGTTGACTTGGACTTGTATTCTTCTAAGAAGTCTATACTGCCTTTTGAGATCCCAAATCTTTTCTTAACCGCTAAGGCGAGAAAATCATGAGATGAAGGTTTTGGGTTCTCTGTGATGAAGCGAAGACAGTCGACTTCTGAACCCGTTGAGATAGTGCTGGGTTCGGTAGAAGGACCAGCCTCAACTTCAGTTACATTACCAGAGGGAACCAGTTGCTATTGGGCCACTTGGGAGCCACTAAAGCTGCCGTTCCTTGGAAGGATCTCAGCCTGTTAAGAACCGTCAGCAGGAGATTGGTCGGAGGGAACAGGTAAATCCTGGTCCATTTGTTCCAATCGAGGGACATGGCGTCCGTCGCCTCCGCTAGAAGGTCGTCGTATGGGGCTACATATCGAGGTAGTTTCTTATTCACGCTCGTCGTGAAGAGGTCGATCTGCAGTTCCGGGATTTGTTGCAAGATGAAGGAGAATGAGTTTGCATCTAGGGACCATTCTGACTCTATTGGCTTGAGCCTGGATAGAGCGTCTGCTGTCACATTGGGGAACCCTTGAAGGTGAACTGCTGATAAGTGCCATCTCTTCTTTTCCATTAAACGAAAGATGGCCAATATCACATGGTTGATATGGGGCGATCTCGAGCCTTGTTGGTTCAGACGTCTCATTATCACGTCGCTGTCCAAGATCAGCCTGATGTGGGCTGATCTGCGAGGGGAGTTTTTTCAACGTCAAGAGGACTGCCATGGCCTCCAAAATGTTGATGTGAAAGGTCTTGAACAGAGAAGACCAAGTCCCTTGGACTTTCCTTTGATGGGAGTGACCTCCCCATCCTTCCGTCGAGGCATCCGTGTGGATGGTTACCGATGGTGGAGGAGGTTGTAAGGGTAAAGTCCTCGATAGGTTCTTGGCCTTCGACCATGGCTTAAGAAGTGATCGTAGTAAGGTCGGTATCGGTCTTTTTAGATCTCTTCGAGCGTTTGATGCGTATCTTCTCCAGACTCCTGACGCTTCTTTCAGCTGTGCTCTTAGCACTGGGTCTGTTACTGCTGCAAACTGGAGAGAGCCCAGTACTCTTTCCTGTTGGTGTCCTGAGATCCTGTTGGATTTCAGTAGTCTCTTGACAGACCCCGCACAATCTCTCTCCTCTTCCCTGGGGGAATGGTGAGGCGGTGTGAATTCAAGTTCCAATGGATTCCCAGCCATTGAAACTCCTGAGCTGGAGAGAGTCGAGACTTCTTGAAGTTGATCTTGAATCCCAGATGTTCCAGGAACTGGATCACTTTCTTGGATGCTTGCAGACAAGCCGTCCTGGATGCTGCCCACACCAGCCAGTCGTCCAGGTATGCTGCTACCTGATCACCTTCTAGGCGTAGTTGTTGAATGACTGCATCTGCAAGTTTCGTCGTCAAGATCCTTGGGGCTATGTTTAGTCCAAAGGGTATGGCTCTGAAGACGTACTTTTTCTTCTGTAGCTTGAATCCTAAGTAGGAGGAGAGGGGGCGGTTGACTGGAATATGCCAATAAGCCTCTGCCAGGTCTATTGAGACTGTGTACGCCCCTTTTGGTAACAAGGTCCTTATGTGCTGAAGGGTTAGCATCCTGAACTTGCTGTTTTCGAACTTGTTGAGTGGCGACAAGTCCAGAATGACTCTGAGTTTGTCCGAGTCCTTCTTGGGAACACAAAACAGCCTTCCTTGGAATTTGATGGACTTTGCCCCCCTTATTACCCGTTTGCTCAATAGTTCTAGGGTATATTCTTCCAATGAGGGGGTGAAGTGTTGGAAGAATTGAGGAAATGATGGTGGAGGCTTGCTCCAGCTCCATCCAAGTCCGTTCTTGATTAGGCTGTGGGCCCAAGGATCGAAGGTCCAACGATCCTGAAATTCTTGGAGCCTCCCTCCTACCTGAAGCATCTCGTTGCTTTGGTTGTCTGGAGGATTTACCTCCCTGACTGCATCCTCCCTTACCTCGTGAGGGGTGTCTTGAGGAGCCCTGTCTGTAGCCTCTACATTTGGGACGAAAGGTAGTGGTTTGCCTCTCAAACCCGGGGTTGAATGCTGGTGACTGGGCAACCAGCTGTTGAGGCACCACCTGGAATGTGGTTTGTGGTTGGGCAACCACTTGGGGCACCGCGGTCATGGTGACTGTGGGATGTTGTTGTCGGGCAGGCCGAGAGGGTAGTCTGGGTCTCTTGGTCTTCCTCTTAGGTTGGGGACACGCATCCGAGGAAGAATTACGTTTGGATGACATGCCCCATTTCTGGAGAAGGTTCCTATTCTCCGTGGCAGCTCTATCAACTATCTCCTTGACCACTTCATTTGGGAAGAGGTCTTTACCCCAGTATATTGGAAGCTATCAGCTTCCTGGGTTCGTGTTTCACTGTTGCCGCAGCAAACACGAACTCTCTGCATGCTCTCCTGGCCTTCATAAAGGCGTACAGGTCCTTTACTAAGGTGGCCATGTGCATTTTGGCCATGACCATTTTCATGTCTGGGTTGCTCTTTAAGCCTGCACACATCTCCATGCAGTTCTGTAGGGATAGGGATGCCGCCAGTCTCTCCGTCTCTTGCTCCCTACGCAAGAGAAAGTCTGACAGTTTCGAGAGATTCTTGCTGAACTGTCGTCCCGCAATATCTGCTTCCAACTTCCCTACTGAGAAGGTTAGGTGGACTTTTTTCCATTCCTTATCCTCCATGGGCAGGGCTAATGACAGAGGTCTACACTCCTCCAGTGTAGGACATGGTTTGCCTGCCTCCACTGCCTTGGCAATGGCTTTAAAAGCCTTCGATGTAAAGGAGAAGGCTATTGAAGCAGGAGCAAGAAAGGTAGGATGCTTCTTGCTCAAGGCGGACACTTTAGAGTTCGTGTAGCCCACCTTCTTCAGGCTACTCAACAAGAGCGCCTGTGCCTTATCGTGGTCGAATACCATGACCTCTTTGGGTTCCGTTTCCTCTTTCGACGCTGGCTCCTGCTTCAGTCGGATAAAGCAGTCTGGGTAAGCATTAAAGCTTGGCCAGAACTGAATGTCATTCAAGGGGACGGCTCCCATCTTCTCCGATATGTAGAGTTTTGCCGTTGGTGATTGGCATAAACTCCGCATACCCCCAGGGATTGGTTTTGGAGCAGGATGGGAGGTCTTGGACTCTGGGTCTCTTGTATGACCCTCGGGAGGCGGATAGTTGAGCTTCACGGAGCTCTTTCTCGAGTTTCGCTCCCCTAACTTCGCCTTGCTTGCGAATGCTCTCCATTAGGGCCGTAAGATGGGCCAGTGCCTGGCTCATGTCGCCTGATGGAGGGAGAGAAGAGAAAGATGTTGAGGGTAACGGCTCCGGTGCCGGCACAGACGAAAGGGACTCCGACTCGACATCATCATCTTTATCCGGAGGTAGAGTAGACTACTCCTCGGGATCATCCTTCAGTGTCCGTAGACACTTCAGACATCCTTTCCGCCTGGTGGATGTCCATGCCTTGCAATGCCTCACTGACATCCGTCTCAATGGCAATCTGGACGCAAGGAGGTCCGGGTCGTGCTTGGGGTACGACAGCTTCGCTACCCGCTTTCGGGAACAGCAAGTCGCGCATCCTTTCATTAGGCAGGGACAGTCCCGTAGAGTTCTTCTGGAACCCTCGTACCCATTTGCTCAGCTTTGCTCATGCTGCATCCCTCGACTCCATTGACTTGGGGTCGTCAAAACCTTCGGTCACCTAGGTCGGGCAGATGTTGCAGTCTTGGGGGTCCCAGTACCACAGGGTTTCGGTAGACATGGTGCAGGGGGCATGAGACCTGCACGCTTTGTGACCACAGAAGTCCCTATTCCTGTGGTTGCAGAAGATCACATCGCAATTCATTTGGTCCTCCTGTAAAGAAAGGAAAATTATGCAAAATATTAATATTAATATTTTAATCATTATAGCTTAGGATAGTTAAGCTAGAAGGGAAATAGGAAAGACACATACTTGTGTTTCCTGCCCAGCCAATTGCTGTGACCTCCCCCAAAATTAAAGCTATAGAATTTCCATATCCAGGCAAACTCAAAGAGAAGGGTTCTAACCTCTAGGGATAGAATAAGTGTATATTAACACTGACCCTTCTTAAGTTCTTTAACAATGTGGGGTAAGTTGTTAACTGATTAACTATCAGTGTATTGAAGGAAATCTTTTCTTTCAATATAGGATTGTTCTCAACAATAGACTGTGCAAGGATACACAAGGTATGTTGGAAAATAACTACTGTATAATATATACTGTACTATAGTTTTCTGTCTGCAGTATATACTATACTGCAAATATACTGGCTACTGTATAATCATATACTGTAGTTCAGCCGGCATGATGCCGGCTAGGCTAGCACCTGGATACTGTCGCCGGCTGGTTAGTACCTGGCGGCACCGGTCCAGCCGCCGGCTGGCTTAGTACCTTACGGCAGCAGTCCAGTCGGCATGCTGCCAGCTGGGTTAGTACCTGGCGGCACTAGCTAACAGACAGAGAGAAAGTATGGAGTGAAGGGCTGCCTTATTAAAATGTATCTTTACAAAAAATATGGGTGTAAGTACTTAACCTTACTGCCTTCCTCCAGAATGAGGGTTCAAATGGAAGGGGAGAAAGCATCATTCAAGCTTCCATCCAGCCACAAGATCCGTTGCCGGTCGCTGCTGGCTTCAGGGATGTGGATGGCAATCCAAGGGAGGACTGAAGAACACTCGACAGTAGAGGGGTCTCCCACCGGCAGCCGTCACAGCCAGCACAACCTTTCCCGGTGCCTTGCGTCCATAAGGGAAAGACTGAGTGACTATACAGCTGTTTATGTAGGAGCCCGGCCAGCACCACAATCTACCCGGCAAGCAGCGAGATTGTAGGACGACGGCCACAGGATTGCGATAGTTAGGCCATCGCTAAAGGACAGAGAGGGGCAGGGAAAAGGGTCCTGTATCAACTGTGGAAGAAGGCGGCAGGATTGCCGCCACTTCTACACAAGGGAGAAATTTTGTTTCAGTATCGGCGCCATCCTAGGCGGCAGAAGAATATCTATTCTTCAGCCTAGGGTCTGCCAAAACAGGAATAGTCTCCTAGACCGCAGGGGAGAAGGTGGCGGCATCATACTACCACTTGAGGTGCGGCCTAGGGAGGCTTAGCCTCCTATGCCGACAGCTGTAAGCCGGCAGGGGAGTGACTACTCGCCCTGCTGCTCGGCCGCAGGCAGAAAGACTGAATACTCTGAGGTTCTGTCGAAAACCAAAGCCGGGATACTCGCCGGCAAGGGTGGGAGACAGAAAACCCTAGCCTAGTCAAGCCGGAGTGAACTACTCTATGGCAAGACTAGATAGGGTTGTCGCCTATGGCGGCATTCAGAGGGAAGGAGGGATTACCCTTTAATCTCCACAGGAGACGAGTATCGAGTTATACAGTATAACTAATTCTAAGAGATATACTATCTCCCGTTAAATTGATAAAACGATACACGAGGGTAAACGGGGATAATGTATGAAAGTACACTAAAGCGCATGGCTAGGTAGCCTAGCGCGGGGCGAGATCTCGGTTACCTAAATCGCCGAAACTCTAACATATACGATCGACATAAGGAAGAGGAAATTATATGCATAAATATATCTTTACTAGTATAATTGTGCCTAAATAGCTTTCATAATTTATTAATGCTATTAAAACCGGGAATGTCGTTCTGCTAACTAAACGAACGACAGCACCCATGGCGCCTCCGACCGGCCAAGCTCCATAACACAATAAATTACACTAATTTCTCTGTGAAGCAGGAACTAAAAATTATACACTGTAAAGAATTTATACTCAACTTTCCAGAGGCAGAAGAAGCTGGAGATTGCATAATTAATCCTCAAAATAACAATCAAAAACGTTACATCAACACGGAAAACCACCGTGCGAAATCGCTACAGAAATAGGAATGAGCGCCATCTTGGATACTCGTAATAGTACGGGAGGAAGGGTAAGCTTGATAATGGCTCCCCTTCTGTTTTTCGCCACTCTTCCCCCTCGAAACGAAAACGCTATTCGGGGTGAAGATTGCTATGTGTCATATCAAGATATACGTCCCGATATTATGCGATATCCTTAAAAGAAATTTTAAGGATATTCGCGCCAGGAGTTAGAATTCTGGAGACCTAAAGGTCAATTCTCTGGGAATATCACTGTAGCCAAATATCCCATAGAAAGCTACCAATAGGAACCTTCCATCAGGACGACATGGCTTGAGCCCAAAAAATAAATTTATAATAAAATTTTATCTATCCTGAAACCAGCTTTAGAAATATTTTGGTGCTGTGGAGTTTCAGGAGAGCTGCTTTACAACCATAAAACAAATATTGGTAAATTATCCTTTCTACAAAATTCATCTTATAAGTCCCATTTAAATAGGTTAGTCATGTTCAATGAAACACTGATATCTATTGCTGAAAGAGTCAGAGTTTTTTTTTTCAACTTTAAATCAATATCCTTTAAACAACATGGATGGTTGTTCATTAAAATTCTAAATAAAGTAGCAAATGCTCAAAATATTTTCTACTAAATTCAGAAGTTGAAATACACAATTAAGGCAATGACCGTAGTTAAAAAGCAGTGCAACAAATATAACTTGATACTCACTGGCTTGGACATCATTTTAGCTGTTGTAACAGCTCCACCAACCCCCATTGCTTTACCAAGAATACCTCCTCCACCTCCGCCATGGCCGGGGTACCCACCACCATAGCCAGGATATCCACCCTGTTTTGATTTCTGTAAATAGAGAATAGTACTTTACTTAATCTACTTTAAGGGATGGTTTTCTGGTCCTATACAGCAGGGGAGCCCTACTACAGGATCTCCTCAGTCATTTTATCATGTTCGTTCGAGAGCATTCAACATATCACACCGCATATTGCACATTCATTTTCAAATCCCCACTATCGAAGCACTTTAAGAACAAGTCTTCAGTTTCCTCTTGAAAGCCTTAATATCTTGTCTTTCGTATATCTAGTGGGAGCTTATTGTATAGTCTCGGGGCCGAATATTCAGAGGCTTTAGAGTCTAAAGTAGACATATATTTAGGTTTGAATAATTTAAAACCATCTGTAATTATTCTCATGTCAACATTTGTTAGCTGCACAATAAGTAGCAATTCTTAGATATTTTGAATGTCCAGTTCTGATAACTTGATGGGTTATTGTACATATTTTAAACACAATTCTCACTTTAATAGGCAGTTAGTGTAAATCAATTAGTATAGGAGTGATCCTCTCTCTGGGCCACCTTTTTTCAGTCTTGCTCCTCTGTTTATTATGTTTTGTAATTTCTCAAGTTGCACTTTTAGTAAATTGTAGATGGAGTTACAATAGCCAATCCCTGTAGGTAGTAAGTTGGCCTGGGCACCAACTGCCCGTTGAGATACTACCGCTAGAGAGGTATGGGGTCCTTTGACTGGCCAGACAGTACTACATAGGACCCTTCTCTCTGGTTACGGTTCTTTCCCTTTGCCTACAAAGACACCGAATAGTCTGGCCTATTCTTTACAGATTCTCCTCTGTCCGCATACACCTGACAACACTGAGATTGCCAAAATATTCGTCTTCACCCAAGGGGTTAACTACTGCACTGTAATTGTTCAGTGGCTACTTTCCTCTTGGTAAGGGTAGAAGAGACTCTTCAGCTATGGTAAGCAGCTCTTCTAGGAGAAGGACACTCCAAAATCAAACCATTGTTCTCTAGTCTTGGGCAGTGCCATAGCCTCTGTACCATGGTCTTCCACTGTCTTTGGTTAGAGTTCTCGTGCTTGAGGGTACACTCGGGCACACTTCTATCTAGTTTCCCTTCCTCTTGGTTTGTTAAAGTTTTTTTTATAGTTTTTATAGGAAATAGTTTTTTTAATGTTACTATACTTAAAATATTTTACTTTTCTTTATTTCCTTTCCTCACTGGGCTATTTTCCCTGTTGGGGCCCCTGGGCTTATAGCATCCTGCTTTTCCAACTAGGGTTGTAGCTTAGCATTTAATAATAATAATAATAATAATAATAACAATCTATCACAAGTTTCTTTACAGAATGTTCACCCAGATACTTATTTATAAAAGTAATGCTTCTAAGATGATAACCAGCAGTTTTTAGTACATTATCTATTTGGGCATTGAAAGAAAAATTAATCAAGAGATACACCTAGATCACAAACTTTACTAGATATCGGGACAGAGTTGCTATTTATGTTTATTTGAATATCACCTAAGTTTTTCTTTCTAACCCCCATAAATTCAGTTTTATTTTCATTTAATTTTAGTTGTTTGATTGTCATCTATTTCCTAATACTGGCAAGAATTTAGTTTAGTTTCAGTAGTGTCGTTTATATCATTTATGGGGAAGCAAAATTGTGTATCATCTACAAAGTTTGAAATTCACTCCATGGCTTTGTAGTATTTTTGACAAATCAATAGTATAGATACAGAAGGTTCATATGATGATACGATGAATAAGAGTTTCAAATTTGCACACAATAATTTTGTCAACCAAGTAGTGTTTTAGGTATTTAAAAGCTTGATCTTCAATACCGATGGACCATAGATAATTTAGTAGCAGTTCACGCACACTATATCAAAAGCAGCACTAAGATCAAGTAATATTAGTATACTACATTTCTTTTCATGCATCATTTCCAGCATATTTACAATAGAACAGCAGAACAGGTAACTGTCTCTGTAAAGCATAATTTTCTGTGAGGAGCCTGGTTGTCTGGAAAAGCTTCTTTTTCTTCTATGTGACTACTTAGTTGTTCAAGAATCATGTATTCTAGCACCTTTAAAATAAAGGATGGATTCAAAACAGGTTTATGCAAGCTTAATTCCTGATAATTTTGAGCACTTTTCAGAACTGGTGTGACTGTAGCCCTTTTCTCAGATTTGGGAAACTTACACTCATTAATGCTGGTATTTGCTATTCTCGTAATTATATCAGCTATACCAGTATGTAAACAATAATGTATTTAATTGTTGCAGCAGTTTCTGTGCGAGCACCTTTCATACGTGGCATAAAACAATTTCAAATGTGTCAACATAAATTTTTGTAAAATTCTTATTGGAACTATTTCTCTCATTGTAATAACTATTATCTTTACATCATGAATTTCCACTTTTATGTCAAAATAAGTGCTACAGATTAACCTATTCCCCCAAAAACACTTTTAAATATCATTATTATTGGGATAAATAAAACCCTGTTAATATGACAAATTTTAAGTAATTTGTATTTTTCCTAACATATACAAACCTGAAGCTATTTAATAGGGATTATACTTTTGGCAAAGCTGAAACTAGCCATATGACTTTCAGTGAGGTGGAAGTACCCCACCGCTAGTTAGTGGGGGTAGGCAGGGTAGGAGTAGCCTCCCTTCTCGCTCACACACACACCTGTGTTGTCTAGTCACTTTCTATTGCAGGCAGGACTTCTTGAGGTATATGTGATGGTGGGACAATTTGTATAAATAGCTTCAGGCTTGCATATATTAGGAAAAATACAAGTTATTTCCAAATTTGTCATTTGTTCCGACACTCACACAAACCTTACGCTATTTAATAGGGATGACTCATCCCTTAGAAGGGTGGAAGTCCAGACCAACTGGCTGGTCTATGACCCAGGGTTTTCCTGTACCCTGACACCTCGCTAAACCAGACGCGCAAAGCACAGTTAACAACCTGAGCAATTTTGGTGAATGTGTGATGCTAGCAGTGTGACTAGTCTAGGGAAAACATTCTCAGAAATGGAATCTTAGAAGTAATCAGAAACGTTACCCAATCCCATCTCGCCAGGGGGTATGGGGACCATTGGATGCATCAAGTATATTTATCTATACCAGGTTACATAAGGGAAAGTTTATACCTGCAGACAGTGGAGGTCAGCTTTGCAGAATACTGTAAGAGCTGTTGCCCTGTAGGGAAGGAAGATGAAAGAAAAAGCCAGTCATTCTTTGTCAATCATCCCAGGCTTATCCCTGGTTAACTCTGCCCTCCCCTTCTGCTTCTTGTCCATCAAGGAGCTCAAGGTGTTATAAACCATTTATTTTGTAGACACCACAGGGACAATGGAAAGCATCTCCATGTTCTGTGGGTCACGTCTTTCAGTAAGTGGAAGGTGAAGGTCATTACCGCTTTCATCACACCCCTGCCATGGCCTGCGTCACAGAGTAGCTGTTTGTAAATGTTAGGGGTGTATTTCTACCCTTAACATTACAAGCTCTAGGTCACCTCTATGAGGAGAAGGATAAGGATTCAATGTCCGGGCCATGACCTTGTGGATTCCAGTCTAGAATGTGTTCTTGGTGAGCCTCCTTTGACTTTCCAAAGGGTTGGCAAAACGTGCTGAATCCTCAGGGCGAGCTATTGTATCTTCCTAGAGGTAGAATCTTATGTTAATCACTGGTGTTAACACAGTTGATGCAGACCATTGACCATGCTATGAATGACTCGGAAAGAAGGGCTTAAACCTCGGGTCCGAGTTGTCTAGAAAGAAGTCAGATATTACTCAGTTCCTCGCCGTGAGTGAGACACATTGATGGCGCCCATAAGGTACGCCTACTCTCTTGGACAAGGGACATACGGGGGAGAGATCCCTCCTCGGGATTAATTGATTGATTTAAAGTTTTCTGGCATCCTGACATCTAAGGTCATTGACGCCGATATCATTTATTTTATATAAAACATAAAAGAATATTCATTTAAAACCATAAGTGTTAAGATGTCATTAGAGAAGTTAAATAGTTTTTAGAAGACCTGCTTCTGAAATAAATCTAAAAATTCTGCTCGCATAGTAAGACACATGTCCAAGAATCTTGGCAAGGATGAACCTGCCATCCTCACCTCGAGCCTCAAACAGATGTAAATTTCTTAAGTTATTATAATTGGGGCATTCAGTCAACAAATGCCTCACTGTTAAAGGTACCAAACAGTCCTCGCAATACGGTTGGTGTTGGCCCTTCGGAAGGAACTCGTGTGAACAATGCGGAGATAACAAAGTAAAGTCTCCCACTTTCAGGGCAAAATCTTATACCTCCAAGAATATATGACTTTTGTTACCTCTCTCATCTTATTGCCATCTAGACTATCCCAGTGCTGTTGCCAATTATTACAAAACCATTTCTTGATGTTAGGTAGGAAATCATTACAGGGGATGGGATACCTTCTTGGTAGCAACTTGGATGCAGCATTCTTCGCCAGAAAATCTGCCTTCTCATTCCCAGACATACCTACGTGCGCTGGAACCGAACAAAATCGAATCATTATACCTCTCCGACCAATAATAAAAGCCATTCTAAAATCTTTAAAACTAGAGGGTTACTGGAATTAAAAACTTCTAAAGCTTGAAGGACACTCCTTGCATCACTAAAAATAGTAAAATTCATCTCCTTCTCCAACGCTATTTTCTCAATAGCGATTAGTATGCCATACAGTTCGGCAGTAAATATGGAAGCTGTTAGAGCAAGTGCACCTCTACTATTAAAACCATTACCATGTACTCCAAATCCAACGCCAGCATCAGATTTGGAGCCATCAGTATAGATAAAAGTCGATCCCTTATGTTCTGCATGTTACATATAGAGACCTAGATTCTAAGTCAGTCATATTCTTCTTAACTCTATTAAAATATTTACAAAAAAGAAAAAAGATACCTCTGGTAATTTCCATGCAGGCGTTGATGATACCTTAAATGGAAGCACCTTACTTCTAATTATATCCAGCCTGTTTAATAATTGTTTCACCCGAAAGCCATAAGATTGAGGAGATTTAGGGTGCAACTCAAAGTATGAGGTGTGTCTTATAAGGCTTGCAGTCTAAAAGGCTAAAGAGTTAGGGAGTCTTTGCAACCTAAACCAATACCAAACAATAGAAGACTTTTAATAAAGGTCTATAGGTAATTCTTCAGCATCAACAAGGAGACTTATGACAGGCGAAGTTCTAAACGCTCCAGTGGAAAATCTAATACCAGCATGATGTATTGAATCTAACATCTTTAATCGACTTGGAGTGGCTGAGGAGTATATTTCACACCCATAACTAATTTTGGAAAAAATCAAGGACTTATATAATTCTAAAATAGTATTGAGGTCTGCCCCCATTTTGTATGGGACAATACTTTTAAAAGATTCAGAGCCTCAAGACATTTAGCTTTTAACGCTTCCAAGTGAGACACCCACGTAAGCCTACAATCAAATATCAAACCTAAAAATTTAACTTCACTTAGACATGGGATAAGTTGACCTTTAATGTATATATCCGGGTCTGGATGTACTCCCCAGATACGACAAAAATGGACAATAGTAGTTTTACTAGTCGAGAACTTAAATCCATTCATATCGGCCCACTAGATAATTTTGTCGATTGAGAGTTGTATTTTTCTCTCAACCATTGCCATTCTAGCTCCAGCAAATGATATGGAGAGATCATCCTCAAATAATGTTGAGAGAACATCCTGGGAAATGACTGAGGATATCCCATTAATTGCTTGTGCAAACAGGGTTACACTCGAGCACTACCCTGAGGAACTCCTTCTTCCTGACATTTTCTCTCTGATAGAGTTTCCCCCATTCCCACTTGAAAAACTCTATGTGAAAGAAATGACTGAATAAATAGTGATAGCTCTCCTCTTAATCACAATTCATGAATTTTTTTAAGTATACCATATCTCTATGTGGTATCACATGCCTTTTCAAGGTAAAAAAGGATGTCACATGGTGCTCTTTGGAAACAAAGGCTTCACAAATAGAGGACTCAAGTCGTACAACCACTGCTTGCAGATGCATACGAATAGACAAAGATATTTGGGGAACACCTAGATGAACGTATATGAGACTTCCACCATGGCTCCCTGCTTGTTGATCATATGGTACCCTATAGCTAACATACTCTAGAGGACAAGGAGTATTAGTATCAAGCTTGCTCTCCTGTAGACATACAATTACAGTCATACCCCTCTTCCCTAAAGAATCTGCTCACAAAATTTTCTTGCTGGGAAACGAGATGTGAATATCTTTATGACTCACATTGTATAAAAATGTTTCATGATAAGAAAAGGGATTTGCCAGCTAGGACGAGAATAAAATAGTTACCCATTGAAAATATGAAGAAAACGGGTTGGTTGCATAAGTGAAAATTCTCTCTCTATAGTAAGGGATAAATATAATAGTACAGTACATATGGTACTGTATATTTTGTATAGTACAGTACATATGGTACTGTATATTTTGTTTATGTACAGTATTGTACTGTATGCATTGTACTATTTTCCATTTATTATTGCATTATGTTCTGATGACTACTTAATTTACAGGTATTAACAGTTACTTTAGGTACATTGAATGGTTCAAATGTATTTGGCTGTACCAAATCACCGTGGTTATATTGTAGCTTTATTATAAAACTTAATGTGTTTTTTTGCAGGGTTTGGAATGAATTATGCGATTTACATGTAAAATGTGATCATAACAAATTTTTTACGAAACAAAAGCGACTCCAAAACTAATTGATTTTGTGTTGTGAGGCATTACTGTATAGGAGTGCTCATGAATAAGGAGTTTAAATTCTTCATATTTGCCCCTAAACCATGAAAATTCCATTGTAAAATGGAAGAAAAAACTATGGTTTACTTCTGGAATACATCTCAGATGTCTTTCCATTTTTATTCAAAATTATTTCCTGTAGGCTTAAGAGAGGGTCTTGATAAGTTAGATTTTACATTTGCCTCAACTTGAATTTTTTATTTTTTCTTGTTGATCTGAAATATCAGCAAACAAGACATCATATCTATAGGAGGTGGTGATTTATCAGGTTTTGGCATTTTCCCAACTACAGATGCACCTGACAACTCTGTTTCAAGTGAAACCTCCATCAAATCAGGCAAAGATACAGCCTGAAAGAGGTTACTATTATCCTTTGTGAAGGGGGACAAAGGTGTACAGTAATAGAGGTGACCAAAGGCTTAGGAGGTGATATTCCATAATGTGTGTTTATAACAGTACCACACCAACACATACAGGTTTTCATTGATTATTTGTCTCGGTACTTAGAAATTGTTCCAGTTAGAGATAGAACTGCTGTTTCAGTTGCAAAAGCTTTAAAGACCAGAATACTCACAAGACATACGTGTCCGGAGGTACTTTTGTCGGACAATGCACCCGAATTCACCAGTGAAGTAATGAAAAAACTTTATGAATTTTTTGAGATTAAGAAATGCGAGATAACCCCTTGTAAGCCGAGTTCAAATGGGACCATAGAAAGGGCAAATAAGAAGATACTGGATGTACTGCGAACTATCATTAGTCCAACTACAGAAGATTGGGATATAGCTTTAGAGGATGTTCAGTTTACTTTGAATAACACAGTGAATGAGACGGTAGGAGAAACCCCACACTTTTTGCTTTATGGTTATCAGAAAAGACTGCCTAACTCATTGTTAGATGACGCAAAACCTCCTAGGCGCACACATGATTACCAGGACTATGTAGCTTGGAAGCTGCAAAGAACCTTTCAAATAATAAGACAGATCAGACAATCTCTAGAAAAAGGGCAACAGGTAAATAAGAAATACTATGACACAACTAGTTCCAATACAGACCTGAAGTTAGGCTCACAAGTATATATAAAAGTACATGCAAAGGAAGGACCAAATGAAAAGGTGTCTCCCAAATTTGAAGGTCCTTATTGAGTGTTAGAAAGGATAAAGAATAATAAATCTAAACTTATACTTGAACAGAGTTTAGATGTAAGGTATGCCCATTGGAATCATATAAAGGTTGTAAAAACTAATCCATGGTCCTCTCAACTTCTACAGGAAGTGGTGGAAAAACTTCCTTTTGATCCTACCCCCAGTGGTCGGTATCACTTGCGAAATAGACATTAAAAGTAGGGCCTTGATACAAACACATGGAAAAGGTGAACTGTTGATGGATTTTGCTGTAGTAAAGATCAATGTCAATTCAATATTAGAAAGGGAAGAACATTTGAAACAGTTAGATAAAGAAATACGAACGTGCATACTAATCCATAGTGATTCTGCCTTTGTAGAATTATTAAGAAACTTACAAGGTAAAATTGAAGACATTGTCAGGCCTAAAAGCAACAAGAGATCTTTATTATCCTTTTGTAGGTAGTGCATTTAGTGCTTTGTTTGAAGTGGCTACAGAAAACGATGTTAAAGGTTTAACTGATCGTGTAGAACTAATCAAGAAATGGGCTAACCAGAAGGGTAATCTTATAAGTACTCTAATAAAAAATAATAATAAGAATGTAGAAAATATAAAAAAGATGGTGGAATTTATTAATCAAGTTAATGTAAATGTTTGTAACAAGATAAATGACCTAGAACAAGTGTTTAAGTTAATTCATGAAGTGGAAATTGAGATTAGTGATCATAAGGAATCTGTGAACGGACTAATAAATGCACAAGGAATACTTAGCCCTGCTATCATTTCTCCAAAAACTTTGAAAGAAATCATAGATTGGTGTATAGTAAATAGCCATTCCAAGCTTTTGATAGAAGATATATTT
>NC_090738.1:5382460-5387460 GCF_036898095.1 Palaemon carinicauda | reverse complement strand
GCTGCCTCTATTGCTACAGAGCCTCTGCCATCAACCTCAGCTGCCTCTGCTTCTCCAGCTTCTCCACCACCTCTTGTAGGCTCTTCACCTCCAGACTCGCCTGCCCCAGCTTCTCCAGCATCTTCTGTCTCACTTCCAGAGAATCCTGATTCACCTGCCCCAGTTTCTCCAGCATCTTCTGCACCTTCCTCTCCACAATAAACCAGTCTCTCCGTCCCTTGCAACATCCCTTCCAGTGTGCAAGCCAACCATAGGAATAAGGTAAGGAATTGTTCTCTTTTTTTTTTATTGATATTTACTTTAATTCATGTGGTAAGGAATTGTTTTCTTTTTTTTTATTGATATTTACTTTAATTCATGTGGTAAGGAATTGTTTTCTTTTTTTATTGATATTTACTTTAATTCATGTGGTAAGGAATTGTTTTCTTTTTTTTTATTGATATTTACTTTAATTCATGTGGTAAGGAATTGTTTTCTTTTTTTATTGATATTTACTTTAATTCATGTGGTAAGGAATTGTTTTCTTTTTTTTTATTGATATTTACTTTAATTCATGTGGTAAGGAATTGTTTTCTTTTTTTATTTGATATTTACTTTAATTCATGTGGTAAGGAATTGTTTTCTTTTTTTATTGATATTTACTTTAATTCATGTGGTAAGGAATTGTTTTCTCTTTTTCTAATATTGTTTTTATGTCATTTGATACATTTTATTATAGTACAGTATACAGTAATACTTTACAGTACAGTACAGTACGTATATTTATGGTGTTCCGACTTACACGGAAATTCGGGTTACACCGCGTCTTAAGAACGGATCAGCGTCGTAACCCAAGGACCCCCTGTACATAGACATATAAATACGTGTACACATACTGGTATACATATAGTATGCATAAGCACATTGGCACTATATAGTGTTATGCTAGATATAAGTATTGATATATACATGATTATATGTTTATGGTAATAATGTTGTATGTATATAAATGTATATATATATATATATATATAAATATATATATATATATATATATATATATATATTATATATATATATATATATATATATATATATATATATATATATATGTATGTATATGTATGTATGTGTATATATTAGTGTGCTACTGTAGTTAACACACATTTGGGTTCTCTTTAAATGTCATCTTTAATGTGTTATAGATTAGAGTTTGTATGTTACATCTTCAAGTAAAGTCTAAGTAAGTTAACTTTAAAATAGTTTATTCTTTAAGAACAGTGTTAACATCTCCATTACAGGAGTATAGCTGGTTTGGTCGGATGACCATTCCGTATGACATCGTAAAGTGAACTCATACAAATATCCAATTTCATACTAAAGTTTACATAGGTATCTCAGCATTTATGGAATTATAGTAAACACAACATTTATACCGGAAGATGCTTGTTCCGTTCTCACAGACAACTTCTTTCTCACGGGACTTGGTTTGTGTTTACTCTTCATGAAAAAAGTTACCTTTCTGAGGTTTGGCAATCGCATCCTGCTTAAAATATGACTATGGCAGTTCTCACACTTCTCTTACTTCCACAATGACCTGTAGGTCATGTGTTTTAAACAAGTAATATATAATATATTACATATATACCGTATGTATATGTATATGTATGTGCATGTATGTGTATATATATATGTGTGTATATATGTATATATATGTATGTGTATATGTATGTATATATATGTATGTATGTATATGTGTGTATATGTATGTATATGTATATGTATTTGTATATATGTATATGTATGTATATGTATGTGTATGTGTGTATTTGTATAAATATGTATATGTGTATGTGTGTATATGCATGTATATATATGTATATGTATGTGTGTATGTGTGTATGTATATATATATATATATATATATATATATATATATATATATATATATATGCGTATATGTATGTATATGTATGTATGTGTGTATATGTGTATATATATATGTATATGTATACATGTTAATCATGTGTAAAAAAGAATTTATGTAAGTCTATGTATGTGTCTGTATATGTATACCAGTATGTGTACACGTATTTATATGTCTATGTATATATTATGCATGTTTGTGTATGAATGCCTGTCTGTGTATACGTATGTATATGTCTTTTTTATATACAGGGGGTCCTCGGGTTACGACGCTGATCCGTTCTTAAGACGCGGTGTAACCCGAATTTCCGTGTAAGTCGGAACACCATAAATATACGTACTGTACTGTACTGTAAAGTATTACTGTATACTGTACTATAATAAAATGTATCAAATGACATAAAAACAATATTAGAAAAAGAGAAAACAATTCCTTACCACATGAATTAAAGTAAATATCAATAAAAAAAGAAAACAATTCCTTACCACATGAATTAAAGTAAATATCAATAAAAAAAGAAAACAATTCCTTACCACATGAATTAAAGTAAATATCAATAAAAAAAAAGAAAACAATTCCTTACCACATGAATTAAAGTAAATATCAATAAAAAAAGAAAACAATTCCTTACCACATGAATTAAAGTAAATATCAATAAAAAAAAAAGAAAACAATTCCTTACCACATGAATTAAAGTAAATATCAATAAAAAAAGAAAACAATTCCTTACCACATGAATTAAAGTAAATATCAATAAAAAAAAAGAAAACAATTCCTTACCACATGAATTAAAGTAAATATCAATAAAAAAAAAGAGAACAATTCCTTACCTTATTCCTATGGTTGGCTTGCACACTGGAAGGGATATTGCAAGGGATGGAGAGACTGGTTTATTGTGGAGAGGAAGGTGCAGAAGATGCTGGAGAAACTGGGGCAGGTGAATCAGGATTCTCTGGAAGTGAGACAGAAGATGCTGGAGAAGCTGGGGCAGGCGAGTCTGGAGGAGAAGAGCCTACAAGAGGTGGTGGAGAAGCTGGAGAAGCAGAGGCAGCTGAGGTTGATGGCAGAGGCTCTGTAGCAATAGAGGCAGCTGAGGTTGATGGTAGAGGCTCTGTTGCAGGCAAATCTGGAGTAGTAGAGGCAGCTGATGTAGAGGGTGCAGTTCTCTCTACTTTCTTAAAATACCGCTCCAGGTTAGACTGGACAGAGAGGATCCTCTTCTCATCCAAAATCTCCTTATAACACTGCAGTAAGTCCATGACACCTCTGGAAACCCTGGTGAACCTGTCCATGTTGGGATCTTGAGCCTCGAAAGTTGCCAATGCTTGTTGTATCTCGGCAAAACCTTTTGACAAGCCCTGCCTTGTGAAAGCCTTAGGGTCTGGGGTGGGGGCTTCTTCCTCTTCAGCCTGATAGACCAGCATGGGCTTCAGTTTGAAGTCGCCAGCAGCATTTCCCCCAAGAAGCAAAGTTAGCCTCTCCTTGCCTGCTTTATGACCGGGTGCTGACTTCTCCTCCTTTGCTATGTACGTGCGGTTAGGCATGCGCTTCCAGAATAAACCTGTCTCATCCGCATTGAACACCTGATAACCAGAATAACCCCCCTCCCTAATTATCTCAGCCAACGCTTTAGGAAATTCACTTGCTGCTTTCTCATCCCCACTAGCAGCTTCACCTTGCACTTTAAGATTATGGTAATTGGCCCGAGCCTTAAATCGCATAAACCAACCCCTACTAGCCGAAAACTCTTCACTTTCACTTTCTCCCCCCCTTTCTTTTTTCAACGCTTCAAACAACCTTTTAGCCTTCTCTTGAATAACCATTAAGCTCACTGGAATACGCCGTTGATTTTGATCTTCCAACCAAAGCACTAATAACCTTTCCATTTCGATAATTAAACCACTACGCTGTTTCGTTATCACTGTTGCTTTCATTGGAGCAGATCCTTTTACGTGTTCAACAATGCGCTCCTTATCTTTAAGGATAGTAGCCACGGTCGAACGGCTAAGGCCAAGCGATCGGCCAATGTTCGTTGGCGTTTCACCGTTTTTAGACCGCTTAATAATGTCTAATTTCACTTCCATGGTGATGGCCTTCCTTTTCTTCGATGCACTACCATCAGAAGAATCTGCCTTGCGCTTTGGAGCCATAATGAAGGGCAAAAAGTTCAAAAAAACGATCAAACACGTGAGAGAAAGAACAGGCAATCACAACCAAAAATGGCGTATGAGTGGAACTGAGCGACGCCGTCTTCCTCGCCCACAACCACCGCAAAGCGTATTCATCCACCGCGCGCTAGAAACTAGTTCGCAATTGTTTACGTCGCTTACGACGCTAACGGTGTAAGACGGAACGACGCTTAATATTATTTTTATATTTTTATGGGGCGCGTTCGTAACGGCGAAACCGCGTAAGTCGGGACCGTCGTAACCCGAGGACCTACTGTATTTATTTATAGATGTGTTTTACATATACAAATAGTTTTGCTTATGTTTTTATATAGATAAGGCTACCGTGTTTTCATATAAATAAACTGAACTGAAAGTCAAAAACAAGAATTTACCCGCCACCAGAAATGACCCTTATTGGCAGGTGTCTAATGAGGTTGGATCTCCGCCCAGTTAACACCTGACCTCAGCCCAGGTAGCTGGTAAGGGAGTGTCATTGTTCTCTAATTCTCTATATGTATGTTCGCACATTTACTTTCCCTATAAAATGTAAAGAAACCTCTCTCAATAAATCAGTCCTCTGAAGAAGTATCACGAAACTAGTCAGGACATCGTATATTTCGTATTTTCATTTTCCCTGTGGTTCTTCTGCATATACATTCATATATATATATATATATATATATATATATATACATATGTATTTATATGTACTGTATATGTATAGGTATATACGAGGCCTGTCGGAAAACTATCCGACCTTAATCCAGGAAAACTAATTTATATACCTGACAGGATTTGGACCCTAATCCCCTTCAAAGTAGGCCCCTTGTGCTTGCACACACTTAGTCCAACGATCCATCCACTGCTGGAAACACCTCTGGAAGTCTTCTTTTGGAATGGTGTTCATCTTCGCCGTCGCGTTC
>NC_090738.1:5377460-5379960 GCF_036898095.1 Palaemon carinicauda | reverse complement strand
ATATATGTATATGTATATATATATATATATATATATATATATATATATATATATATATATATATATATATGTATATATATATATATATGTATATATATATATATATATATATATATATATATATATATAAAATATATATATATTATATATATATATATATAAAATATATATATATATATATATATATAAATAAATATATATATGTAAATATATATATATAAAAATATAAATATATAAATATATATATATATATATGTGTGTATATATATAAATATATATATATATATATATATATATATATATATATATATATATATATATATATATGTATACATATATATGATGCCATCCCTAGGGCCAGGGGAATGGCTGCGTATATTAGGACCGAGTACCCTGCTTCTCATAAGTCCTGTTATCAATGTGGATGTCATGATATTCAGGTAATAAAAGTTTGTGGCAGACTTAACAACTTTTATTTGTGTTCGATCTACCAGAATCCAGACATGGATGATTCTATCTTTGATTGTCTTCTTACCATTATGGGTAAGATACAAGATGATGATAGAAAGGCTTCTTGTGTCTTTGTTGGTGATTTTAATGCTCACCATAGGGAGTGGTTAAGTTTTATCTCTCCTACTGATCGCCATGGCTTAAGAGCTTTAGACTTTGCCTCTGAATCAGGCTGTGAGCAAATCATAAATGAAGCTACCCACAGGTCTGGTAATTGCTTGGACCTTGTATACACTGAGTCCCGTGGCGTCATAACTAGTAAGGTTGGTTCTCCAGTCGGGACATCTGATCATGCCTTGATTTCATTAGAAGTGAAGACTGAGCAGCCTGTCCCTGATATATCATACTCTTGTAAAATTTATATGAAATCCCAAGCAGACTGGAATGGGATTCTGCATGATCTTTTGTGCTTGAATTGGTCACAATTATATAGTAGTGTAGATCCTGTTGTCCCTTTGAATGAGAATCTAGTCAACATAATTGATAGGCGTATCCCTTCTCGTGTGCTAAGGTACCGAGTGAAGGACAAACCGTGGTTCAATGATGATTGTAGACGTGCTTATTTGGAGAAGCAGGAGGCCTATCATCTTTGGAAGGGTAACAGTTCAGATTTGACCTGGAATAACTATATTCAGCTTCGAGCTTTTGCTCAGAGAGTTTATGCCTCAACTGAAAAAGAGTACAATTTAACCATAAAAGAAACCCTTTCTGGTACAACTCAGGAACATAAATGGTGGTCTACCCTTAAATCTGCACTCTTTGGTGTAGACGCAACAGTTCCTCCTTTACTTAAACCAGATCTCGTGAAATTAAAGCTATGTTGATGGACCTTGATGCTTATAGAGGTGTAGACCCAAATGGTATTTTTCCATTGTTTTTTATAAAGACAGCAGATTTCTTAGCTCCAAAGTTATCTGTTATTTTGCACAAGTTAGCAAGAAGAGGAGCTTTTAGCACTTGTTGGAGGATTGGTAATGTTACTCCTCTATGTAAATGTGTTTGTGGTAGCTCAAGTCCCACTGATTACCACCCAATTTCCATAACTCCCATATTATCTAAAGTTTTTGAGCGTCTTCTGGCAAAACGTCTTAATTGGTTTACTGAAAGTAATCATCTATTCCCTAGTTTGCAATTTGGTTTTCGTAAAGGCCTTGGAGCATGTGATACCCTTCTTACAATCTCCAATGCTGTACAGAAATCCATTGATTTTGGTCAGGAAGTTCGTATGATTTGCCTTGATTTTAGTGCTGTCTTTGACCGTGTTAATCATGAGGCCCTTATTTTCAAACTCAAACAGTTGCGAGTGGGTGGGTCGTTTCTTAGCATTATTATTGATTTTTTAGGTAATAGATCTCAAAGAGTTGTAGTTGATGGGCACCATAGTGAGTATAAGAATGTGATATCCGGTGTTCATGGCCCATTACTTTTATACTATATACACATGACATGTGGTTTGGCCTAGAAAACAAGCTTGTTGCATATGCAGATGATGCTACTCTCTTTGCATCAATTCCATCCCCTGAATGTAGATCTGGGGTTGCTGAATCCCTTGATAAGAGATTTAGCTAAAATTAGTGCATGGTGCAAATTATGGGGTATGAAGTTGAATCCTAACAAAACTCAAAGTATGATTGTAAGTAGGTGAAGGACGGTGGCTATTCAACATCCGGATCTCAGTACTGATAATGTTTCTTTAAATTTGTATGACTTTTAAAATTTTAAGTGTGATTCTCGGGAGCAAATTTACTTTTGAGAAACACATTAGGCCTTTTTCTTCTTCAATTGCACAAAAAATTGGCTTATTGAGAAAGTCTCTTAAGATTTTCGGTGATCAATCTATTCTGAAGAAGTGTTTTAATTCTTTTCATTCTACCTTGTTTTGAGTATTGTTCTCCTGTCTGGAGTTCAGCAGCTAATTCTTATCTTAATTTGTTGGACAGAAACTTACGGTCTATTAAATTTCTTATTCCTGATCTAGATATTAATCTTT